>NC_064285.1:47997462-48056002 GCF_019186545.1 Solanum stenotomum | reverse complement strand
GCATGGGTAAAGCAGCTTGGTGTCAACATGCTTGCTTGTTGGTCATTAAAATTAAATTCAAGGGCAATTTTGACTTGTTACTGCACTTATACATATGTGTTCTTTCATCCTTCATTGAAAAGACACGGAAGATACCACTTTCCTATTTTTCCTTTTTCCCTAGAGCTTAAATCTTTCATAGTTCTGTTCCCATATCCCTAGAACTTGAGTAATTGTGACAATTTTCTTTGGATTTTATCTCTTTTCTCTGTTAATTGCATGGGTAAAGCAGCTTGGTGTCAACATGCTTGCTTGTTGGTCATTAAAATTAAATTCAAGGGCAATTTTGACTTGTTACTGCACTTATACATATGTGTTCTTTCATCCTTCATTGAAAAGACACGGAAGATACCACTTTCCTATTTTTCCTTTTTCCCTAGAGCTTAAATCTTTCATAGTTCTGTTCCCATATCCCTAGAACTTGAGTAATTGTGACAATTTTCTTTGGATTTTATCTCTTTTCTCTGTTAATTGCATGGGTAAAGCAGCTTGGTGTCAACATGCTTGCTTGTTGGTCATTAAAATTAAATTCAAGGGCAATTTTGACTTGTTACTGCACTTATACATATGTGTTCTTTCATCCTTCATTGAAAAGACACGGAAGATACCACTTTCCTATTTTTCCTTTTTCCCTAGAGCTTAAATCTTTCATAGTTCTGTTCCCATATCCCTAGAACTTGAGTAATTGTGACAATTTTCTTTGGATTTTATCTCTTTTCTCTGTTAATTTCTAGGTTTAAGTTTTATGTGCTCATGATTTTATGGCAGTAGAGATTTGCATTTGGCTGTATTTACAGTGTATTGCATGTTTTTTTGAGACACTTATTTCACTTTGGGTTTGCCTTTCTAAGATTCCATGAAGCTTATATAATAATCATGAGAATGCTAATTTTGCTGTGCTTTTCCACTCCTGGCATGTAATATACATTTAGTTTTTTTTTAAGTTAGTGAATTAGGGGTTTCATAAGGCCACTAGATTTTGAGTAATCTTATTAATATTAAAATTTAAGTAAGAAATTGTTTGATCTATCAAAGAAAAGATACTCATGTGTGTTCATGTGCTAAAAAAATTTAGCAAGATGGATTGAGACTTATTCCAATCGGATGTTCATCAAAATACAAAGATGAATTTATTAGTGAACAATAACTAATTCTTTCACTAATTTTTGTAGATAAAACAGAATTAATTGAAATTTTCGATCTTTTTTATATAATTTGATTATCGAAATAGTTTGTTATGATTATTATTTGGCCCGTGCTTGCACATTCTTTGGCAATGGATTGAAACTAATTGAAGAGGAAGGATCATAAAATGAATTGATCTCTTGAATTAATGAACTATGTATGAAGTAAACGGTGCTAACAGTGCTCTTTTGAAAGTTCTCAGTCACAACCAGGAAGTTGCGATTGTATGGCCACTAGGCCCGCTGTGTGGGAGTATCGCCATAGAATCTTAAATACCCGGAAAATGTCTGAATTGAACATCAGTGAGTACCTTGGATGGAAAGCCGATCCAATATTTTTGTAAAATGAATAATCGTAAATTATGTGTGTACATGTATATAACTTAATTGTGGTTAAATATTATGTATTCTTATTATAATTTATAACTTGCTAACACGTTTATGTGTGCTATTCAAGTAAGAAAACACTGCTAACATTATATACTCCAGATTATTATTAAAAATAACCCACATGTGTTTTCCGTACATTATACACCAAATTTGGAAATTGTATCGACTTGTTTCCGTCGTTATAGAAAAGCCAATGGGCAAAGAATTTGGGCCAGAAAACTTTTGGGTAGTGACTTGGAAATTTCTAGCCTAGTCCAGATTTGGATGAAATCTGAGTCAGGTATGGTCTAGGGAAATATGGTAATGAATGGGGGATCTAATTATGAATTTGATCACATGAGTACATAGCTAAGATGTTAAAAAACTCGTACAACTTTACGGAATCAAATTTGGACAAGTAGAACTCTCAAAACTGATCTTAGCGTGAACGGGTAGTTTTTGAATGTCAAGGGTTGAAGGTGTGTTGTGAAATGGGGGTTTGAAACTCTAATTCTGACGTTTTGTCTCCGCGCAAGCCGCCAGGGCGGGATTTATCCTGCCTGGGCGGGGCCGCTGTGGCGGGATGAGGTCCGTTGTAGCGGCCCAGTAGCGAATTAAGTCGAGATTGGACCCCAAAAGCGTTCTTCTTCTGCAACTTTCATTATTGAGAGCTAAGAACGATTCAAGGCAAGTTCTTAATGGTGTTACACCTCTTCTAGCATGAAAGGTAAGGTTTTTACTCCCCTAATCCATTTTCTCGATCCGTAGAACTTAGATTCTTGGGTGATTATCATCGGGGGAGGGTTTTGACCTGAAACTAATGGTGGAAAATCCCTAAGTTGAGTATTGGGATCTTGGGTTTGTCCTAGGGTTGATAATTTCGATTGTGATCCGGGTACTTAGGCCTCGTTTATTTATCCTTGCATTAATTTATTGTTTTTAGACCACGAACAAGCGGAAAAAATCCGATAAGGTATGCTTCAAGTGTCTTATGGGGATTCAAGCTTGGTTTCGAGGTTGGTGATGGTTTGATTTCATGTTTGTGTGATGTATGTTGGTAATTGCTTCATTCTAATGCATATATGTATGGGAATGAAGCAATATTGATCAAACCTAATGAAATGTGTATTAATGAACAAATGGATGCCATGATTCGACACTTGATTATATGATTATGAGTATGTACATTATGAGTGTGTATGTGGTTGTGGTCGTGTTGATTGGATCGGGTGTCACGTTCTGACACATACATTGGATCGGGTGTCACATTCTGACACATGCATTGGATGGGTGTCACGTTCTGGCATACAAATTGGGATCAGGTGTCACGCCTCGAGCCTACACCCCGTACATGGCTGGCACTCGAGAACCATTGTTGGCCCCAAGAGAACCCTTGGTCTGGCTTACTTATTCATCATAAGACTTTATGCATTAAGAAAAGAACTCAAATGCAAGATAACTCAACTGTTAAATAAAATAACTAAGAATGTTTAAAGGTCAAACATTCAACTTGGCCAAAATGGCAACTCAAGTCTTAACATATGAAATAATAATAAAAAGACAACTGACTATTAACTATCTATGAAGCCACTAAAACAAACAGGGATGTGAAGAAAGGACCCCCGATCATCCTAACAACTGAAAAGCTTAAACAATTATGAAAAGGACCCTTCGAAAAGCAAGGAGGCTCACCAACTAACTCTGACTGCTCAACCTGATCAATGAGGCGATGGATGTTGATCTTGGTTACTTGTGTCTGCATCATAAGACAATCCAGGCCAACTGGCATCAATACATTGAATGTACGAGTATGCGAGTTGGAATGCTAAACACAACTTAAGCTTGAAAAGGATCTGAAAGGAACACTTACCTTGGCTTTACTCAACTCATGAATAACTCAACTCAAAATGAGTGTAAAACAACAATAATAGTGCAATTTATACAAAGCATTTAGAACAGTAAATAAAAACTCAATTTGCTAAAGATATGCAAGAACAAACTCAACTTTACTCATATATCAAAGTAATATAGTTTCTGTGGGAGTTTCTCTAACCGACAACAACCACTATGAGCCTACGTGGTGATACAGTGTCTTGCTCACACTGCCAGAACTGTCCTATACTTTGCCGTCATATAGAACGCCTTAACTAAGTGGATCCACTAGTCTCTTGCTAAAAAGCACTTAAGGAATCATCTAAAAAATATGATCATTTACTACCCATGATGGCTACATGGTATATGGAGACTTGAGTTATTATGAACTCGCATCCCCATATCGGTGCTCAATACTACTCCCAAAAAATACTTAGCTCATATGTTTTTAAAACAAAACTTCTTTCTTTGGTTTGAGATAATTACTCAAAACTTAGCTTGAAAGCTCTCTTGGAAATCGATGTTTCCCTTTCTTGTTCAAATGTGAAAACATTTTAGTTCCCTTATAACTTTTGGAGAAATGAACTCAACTCTTTACTCTTTGTTTAACTCAAAACTTAAGTATTAAAACAAAGTTAAAATGTTTGTGAAAGACTTTTGAAAACTTTATAAACTTCTCTTGACTTGCTTCTTAACTTCTATACTTGACTCTTAAGTTTCCTCGAATTGAATTATGGATTCAAGGATGGTGATTTGTGTTAGGAAAGATCTCATGATGTTTAGGAGTGTTTTTAGATAGCTAAACATGAGAAAAGATCAAAAATCGCTGTTTGAAAGTAGGTCCGCGACGCGGAGATGTATTTAAATTTTTGGTCGCGAAAATACTTTTTGAGGAAGAACGGTCTGTGACAGCTCCGCTCCGCGAAATAACTTCTACCAAATTTGGGGAGTAGGTCCGCGACGCGGAGCCAGTACCCATATTTCCCAGCTATTTTCCTTCTTTGTTTTCCAGCCCCAATTTGCCCAAACTCGGTTCTTTTTCCCAAATTCTTTTTAGATACAGATACCCAACAAATGTACCTAAGAACCTAACTCCAAACAACTCAATAATTTGACGTAATGATCTCAGAAACTTCTCAATCTCAGCCCAATTCAAGAACGACATCGAAATCAAGAATAAATATCAAAAACATCAACTTTCAAACATTTTTAGGATGAATTCACGCTGAAATAAACATGTTTGGCACATGGGTAAATGAACCCAACGTTATGAAAGTTTCACATACCTCGTAGGGATCACCCTTTGACAAAACCCGAAATCAAGTCCTTACGAAAATGATGAAATCTTGATCTTTCTTCTCCTTTTTCCTTCTTTCTCTTTTCTCCAAGCCCTAGCGTGAACTTCAACTTTTCTAAACTGACCAAATTCAGTTTTGACCCATAATTTATTCACTAAAATGAATTAAATTAATTGGGTAACGAAAAGACCAAACTACCCTTTCAAAATCCGAATTGGACTTTCCTTATTTGAACAGCCCAACTTCGAATAGGCATATCTCACTCATACAAACTCGGAATCATGAAAACTCGGCGGCATTGGAAAGATTATTCCAAGATATTTCCTACGATATCTGTAAACACACCTAACTCATCTTGAAATGCGAGTTATGGTCGTTTGAAGTTGACCATAAATTCAACTTAACATACTTAACAAATTTCCAGATTTTTATATTATTTCCAAAAATGACTATTTCCAATTTTTAACTTTTTTCTAGTTATTTTCTAGTTAGGGGGTGTCACGTTTTGGCACACTAATAGTTTGGGTATGGATTCCATGAGGGGACCATTGAATTGTCATAGCTACTTGTTATTGAGAATGTGGAATTGTGCATTACTCCTGAAATGTTAATTGAGGTATATATATATTCTGTACATATCATGTTTACTATGTTGTGACTGCTTATATATTTTTCACTTACTGGAATAGCTGTGTGATCTTACCAGTACACTATGGTTGTGTACTGATACTGCACTTGCTTGTTATTTGTTGACTACAGGGCATCTTCAAGCGGATATTGATAGACCTCAACTATGAGATCATTTATCGAGACCGAAATTCAAGGGTGAGCCATTTCTTTCAAGCTGCCATGGATTCCTTCAATTTGGTTTAGTCCACTTCTTTCGGACTTAGGCTGATTTAGATATTTCTTATGTTTTTGGTACAATGACTTTCAGGTTCTAGGGGTTGCATTTCCGCAGTAGTTAAGTTAGTTGGTTATTTAAACTTTGGGAGTTTATGGGAACTCCGTATTTTCATTTATTATTTAAACCTTCTTTCGTGTATTTAAATGCCTAGTTTTTGTTCAGTTGCTGAGTCGGGTTGTAGTAATGGTTCTCCTACTAGAGGGTTAGTGTGGGTGTCAATCACGACGGTCTGGTTCATGACAAAGTTGGTATCAGAGCCTTAGCTTCGTTGATCTCGTTGTACGAAAATTAATCTAGTAGAGTCTTGCGGAACGGTACAGAAACATTTGTACTTTTTTTCGAGGGCTACAGGACTTTAGGAAATCTCTCTGTCATTTTCTTCCTTCGTGCTATGACTTGATTCCAATTGGTATCTGGTGATCCAAATTGGTATCTAATCTTTTTCACTCTTCTGTCCACAGATGGTTAACACTAGATTGAACGTCGCCAGGACCATAGCTCTCGTCAATGATCTAGCTGAGGAGTCTGCAGGAAGAGGCCGTGGTTGAGGCAGAGGTAGAGGAAGATCAAGGGGCAGAGGCTGAGGAAGGGTAGCACCCTCTAGGGGTGGAGCTCCAATTGAGAATGCTCCCAGAAATGAGGTTCCTCCCGCACATCACGAAGAGGTAGAAGAGAATTTAGAAATCGAGGATGAAGAGAAGATTGGACTAGATAGGGATGCACAATCAGAGGCTATAGGTATTCCTCCCTTAGACCCAGTGTTAGCTTAACAGATTATGACTTTTCTGAAAAGATTGGTTGGTCCTGGAGTTCTTCCCGCAGCGCAAGTAACTCAAACTCCCGTCAACCCCTCCATTGTTATTACTTTTCCTAATGTGGGTAGAGCTGTAGGCACCGATGCCTTTTTCAGTCCCCTATTGGGTCCTATGATGACTGGTAATGAGCATGAAATGTTGACTAAGTTTCTGAAGCTAAAGTCGCATGTGTTCCATAGTTCTGAGAGTGAGGACGCCTATGAGTTTATTTTGGATTGTTATGAGAGGCTACACAAGTTAGGTTGTACACGAGCATGGGGTAGAGTTCATGACCTTCCAGCTTCAGGGTGAGGCGAAGTAGTGGTGGAGGGCCTATGTGGAATGCAGCTCGTTAGTTTTACCCCTACTCACTTAGACACAGTTTCATGCTCTATTTCTGGAAAAATATTCCCCCAGATAGAGATATAGATTTTTGCATTGATGTGAAACCTGGTACCCACCCCATCTCCATTCCTCCTTATCACATAACCTTGACAGAGTTGAGAGAGTTTAAAGCTCAAATTCAGGAACTTCTTGATAAAGCCTTCATTTGTCCTAGTGCTTTCCTGTGGGGTGCTCTTGTTTTGTTTGTTAAGAAAAAGAATTGTAGTATGAGAATGTGCATGGACTATCTACAATTGAATAGGGTCACCATTCAGAATAAGTACCCAGTGCCTCGGATAGATGATATGTTCGACCAGTTGCAGGGTGCATACATTTTCTCTAAGATTGATCTAAGGTCGGGTTACAATCAGTTAAAGATTAGGCTTGAGGATGTACCAAAAACGTCATTCAGGACCTGCTATGGGCACTATGAGTTTTTAGTAATGTCATTTGGGTTGACAAATACGCTTGCAGCTTTCATGAGTTTAATGAAAGGTGTGTTCAAACAATTTCTAGATTCTTTTGTTATTGTTTTTATTGATTACATTTTGGTTTATTCGAGAGGTGAGGAAGAATATGTCGACCATCTTCATATTGTTTTGGGTGTCCTTGGGAGACAAAATTTATATGCCAAATTTTCCAAGTATGAGTTCAGGTTGACTTTAGTTTCCTTTTTGGGGCATGTCTTTTCAAGATAAGGGGTAATGGTGGATCCCCAAAAGATCGAAGTAGTTAAGAATTGGGTTCGGCCTAGCTCTATGACTGAAGTTAGAAGCTTTGTGGGGCTCGCCAGCTACTATCGTCGGATTGTGAAGAATTTTGCTTCTATCGCCACATATTTGACAAGGTTGACCAAAAAGGAGGTACCTTTCGAGTGGACTGACAAGTGTGAAGAGAGCTTTCAAAAGCTCAAGACTCTTCCGACCACAACACTTATTTTGGCACTACCAGTGGAAGGTAAAGATTTTATTGGTTATTGGGACACTTCACATTCAGGTTTGGGTGTATTGTTGATGCAAGACAAGAGTGTCATAGCTTATGCATCGTGGTAGTTGAAAGTGCATGAGCGAAATTACCCGACACATGAATTGGAGTTGGCAACAGTAGTGTTTGCTCTCAAGATCTGGCGGCATTACTTTTATGGTGTCAAGTGTGTGGTATTTACTAACCACCGTAGCCTACAACATGTATTCACTCAAAAGTAACTAAATCTATGACAACAAAGGTGGATGGAGTTACTCAAGGATTATGATGTGGCTATCTAGTATCATCTGGGTAAGGCTAACGTAGTGGCAGACGGACTAACCTGGAAAGCGGTGAGTATGGGTAGTTTAGCTTGCTTGAGTGTATCCAAGCGACCTTTGGCTAAAAAATTCAAACTTTGGAATCTAAGTTCATGCAGTGGGGCATCTCAGAAAAAGGTAGGGTGTTAGTTATCATTGAGGTGAGGGCCATATTCATTGAGGAGATCAAGGCCAAACAGTTTAAGGATGAGAGTTTGAATTAGCTCAGAAAGAAGACAGTGTCTGGGAAGGCATAAGATGCGACTTATTATGCGGGGGGTGTGCTCAGTTTTAAAGGAAGGATTTATGTTCCTCGAGTAGATGACTTGATTCAGAAATTGTTGACCGAATTTCATGGTTCACGATATTTTATTCATCCGAGTGTGACCAAGATGTACCGAGACTTCAAACGACTTTATTGGTGGCCTAGCATGAAGAACGACATAGCTGAGTTTGTGGCTAAGTGACAAAACTACCAACAATTAAAATATGAGCACCAAAGGCCTGCAAGTTTAATTCTAAGAATGCCAATTCCAGAATTGAAGTAGGAAAGAATAGGTATGGATTTCGTGGTTGGTCTCCCCAAGACCTTGGGAAAGTTTGACTCCATTTGGGTGGTGGTTGACAGACTGACTAAGTAAGCCCAATTTATTCCAGTTAGAGTAGACTATAAAGCGTAGCAGCTGGCTAAGGTATATTTGAAGGAGATAGTGAGGTTGCATGGAGTGCCCCTTTCTATCATCTCGGACCGTGGTACACAGTTCGCATCCAAGTTTTAGGAAAAATTGCATGAGAAGTTCGGCACTCAACTCACCTTTAGCACAGCCTTCCATCCGCAAATGGACGGTCAGTCAGTCAGAGAGGACAATTCAGGTGTTAGAGAACATGTTGAGGACATATGTGATGTACTTCGGAGGACATTAGGATAAGTTTCTACCGTTGTGTGAGTTCTCCTATAATAATAGTTACCACTCCAGTAGTGACATGGCACTATTCAAGGCACTTTATGGGAGGGAATGTAGATCACCCATAGGGTGGTTTGAGGCTGGAGATATGAAACTTTTGGGGGTTGATTTGGTGAAAGATGCTCAAGATAAGGTGAAAAACATCCAAGCTAAACTTCTAGCAGCCTAGAGTCGACATAAAAAGTATGCAGAATGCAAGGTAAGAGACATGGTACTTCAAACCGGTGAGCAAGTTCTTCAAAGTGTCACCCATAAAAGGAGTGATGAGATTTGGCAAGAAGGGCAAGCTTAGTCCTCGGTACATTGGACCATTTGAGATCCTTGATTGTGTAGGGCCAGTTTCTTATAGGTTGGCCTTACCTCCTAGCTTATCTGGAGTTTATCCAGTGTTTCATGTGTCCATGTTGAAGAAGTATCATGGTGACGGAGAATACATCATAAAGTGGGAAAGAGTGTTGTTAGACAAAAACCTTCAGTATGAGGAGGAACCGATTGCAATTCTTAATCATGATGTCCGAAAGCTGAGGAACAAGGAGATTAAGTCTGTGAAATTTCAATGGAAGCATCGTCCGATTGAGGAAGCTACTTGGGAAATCGAGAAGGACATGTGAGACAAGTATCCCCAGTTATTCGACGATTCAGGTACTACTCTACTCTTACTTTAGCCAGTTTTTCCTAGTTTGTTACTCAGGGACGAGTGATGGGTAAATTGTTATCTATTGTAACGACATGTTTCCGTCGTTATAGAAAAGTCAATGGGCAAAGAATTTGGGCAAGAAAACATTTGGGTAGTGACTTGGAAATTTCTAGCCTAGTCCAGATTTGGACAAAATCTGAGTCAGGTATGGTCTAGGGAAATTTGGTAATGAATGGGGGATCTAATTATGAATTTGATCACATGAGTGGATAGCTAAGACGTTAAGGAGCCCGTACGACTTTACGGAATCAAATTCGGGCAAGTAGAACTCCCAAAACTGATTTTAGCGTGAACGGGTAGTTTTTGAATGTCAAGGGTTGAAGGTGTGTCGTGAATTTGGGGTTTGAAACTATAATTCCGACATTCTGTCTCAGCGCAAGCCACCAGGGCCGGGCCATTGTGGCGAGATGGGGTCCGTCGTAACGGCCCAGTCGCGAATTAAGCCAGTATTGGACCCCAAAAGCGTTCTTATTCTGCATTTTCGTTCTTGAGAGCTAGGAAACAACCCATGGGAAGTTCTTAACGGTTTTCCACGTCTTCTAGAGCAAAAGGTAAGGTTTTTACTCCCCTAATCCGTTTTTCGATCCATAGAACTTAGATTCTTGGGTGATTATCATTGGGGGAGGGTTTTGACCAGAAACTAATAGTGGAAAAGGCCCTAAGTTGGGTATTGAGTTCTTGGGTTTGGCCTAGGGTTGATAATTTTGATTTTAATCTAAGTAATTAGGCCTCGTTTATTGATCTTTGCATTAATTTGTTGTTTTTAGACCACAAACAAAAGGAAAGAGTTCGAAAAGGGAAGATTCGAGTGCCTTAGGGGGATTCAAGCTTGGTTTCGAGGTAGGTGATGGTTTGATTTCATATTTGTGTGATGTATGTTGGTAATTGCTTCATTGTAATGCATGCATGTATAAGAGTGAAGCACTATTAATCAAACCTAATGAAATGAGTATGAATGAACAAATGTATGCCATGATTCAACACTAGATTGTATGATTATGAGTATGTACATTACTAGTGTCAATGTGGTTGTAGTTGTGTTGATTGGATTGGGTGTCATGTTTCGTCACATACATTGGATCGGGTGTCACGTTTCGACGCATGCATTGGATCGGGTGTCACGTTCCGGCATACTAACAGCTTGGGTATGGGTTCCATGAGAGGACCATTGAATTGTCATATCTACTTGTTATTGAGAATATGGAATTTTGCATTGCTCCTGAAATGTTAACTGAGGTATATATATATATAGAGAGAGAGAGATTATGTTCATGTCATGTTTACTATATTGTGACTGCCTATATATGTTTCACTTACTGGAATAGCCGCGTGATCCTATCAGTACATTGTGGTTGTGTAATGATATTGCACTTGCTCATTCTTTGTTGAGTACATGACATCTTCAGGTGGCTATTGATAGAGCTCAGCTAGGAGATCAATGATCGAGACCAGATTCAAGGGTGAGGCAGTTCTTTTAGGCTGCCATAGAGTCCTTCAATTTAGTTTAGTCCACTCTTTTCGGACTCAGACCGTTTTAGATATTTCTTATGTTTGGATGGGTTGTTGCCCCCTCTCTTAGAATTGTTGAATTTAGATGTTTTGGTACAATGACTTTCAGGTTCTAGGGGTTGAATTTCCGCAATAGTTATGTTAGTTGGTTATTTAAACTTTCGGAGCTTATGGGAACTCTGTATTTTCATTTGTTATTTAAACTTGCTTCCGAATGTTTAAATGCCTAGTTTTTGTTAAGCTGCTTAGTCGGGTTGTAGTAATGGTTCTCCCATCAGAGGGTTAGTGTGGGTGTCAATCACGATAGTTTGGGTCGTAAGAAAAATACAAAATGTTCGACTACGCTAGCAGCACGACACAATACTTCAGCTAGAATAATGAATTAATTCTGGAGATAAATAGGACTCGCAACTTTTGATTAAGGATAAAGGAATACTTACCACAACCCTTGTCGATAACAATTAACATGATGCAATTTCAAATGGCAAAAACTTGTGAAAATATTAACAATGAGCTAGCTTAATAAAAAAAACGTAAGATCATTCTATAAGGTAAACATCGAGCCGTGCACGCACGGGCACAAATTTATATCCTATACTACCTTAAAAGCATGAACTTCCTAACTTGAATTTAAATTACTATAATACCCCCAACTTAAAAGACCCAATTTATTATTCTATACTTTCTATTATATTTATTTATTTATTCTATATTATATTAAAAGCTGACATCTTTTCACATTGATGTGTAGTAACTTTTTCGAAGGGTTGTGACTTTTTCGATGAGTTATGACATTTCTGAAAAGTTGTGATTTTTCTTAAGGGTTGTGACTTATCTAATAAGGCATGATAAGCACTTTTTCATAATATCATTTATTGTCTACAAATAGAGATGTTTTCTCACACTTTTAAACTACAAATTTTGCAAGTTTTTTATTCTTCTTCTTAAAACAAGGAAGATTGTGAGAGTTGTTCAATTATGCAATTTCACTATTTTTTGTGGGTAAACTAGAGAGATCAACAAAAATTGATGCAACAAAGAGAATAGAAATACTCAACTTCAAACGACAAGACTACAAGATAATTAATGTATACCCATTTTCAAAGCCATAAATACAGTTTTGCAGCAACTTCTACTTAACAAGAAGTTCAATGATTTTCCATTGCACAAACTACAATTTGGTCTTCAAGCTTGCAAAGTCTCAAATTGTTGAAGAAAAAGGATTTGATCAAAAACTTATTTGAAGAGTCCAAACTAGATTTAATAGGAATTCCTCCGTTTTTGATTTATTTATTGTACTTTTAGTTTTATTCAGTTTAATATAGAATGTTCTTTTTTCTTGGGGGTTGGAGGTACATCTTTAAGACCACAAAGTTAAAAGACATTTTTATATATTCTACATATCCTTAAATTAAAATTCTTCTATATTTTTAAAAATTGCATATCAAATTAAAATTAGAAAAATTTATATCTATCTTGTTTATCTATACTACATTTAAAGAATAAACTACCTAGCTTAAATGTTGCATTATTGTAAAAACTCCAACTTAAAACACCGAATTTAGTATATCTTCTATATTGTTATTGTATTATATTATTTATTTATATTATATTATATTATATTAAAAATAGTCACCTTTTCACATTGAAGGGTTGTGACATTTCCAAAGAGTTATAACTTTTTTGATGAGTTGTGTCATTTTCGAAGGGTTGCGACATTTACAGGGCTACGACTTTTCTGAAGAGTTGTGACTTTTTCGAAGGGTTGTGACTTTTCCCATAAGTTGTTACTTTTTGAAGGGTTGTGACTTTTTTATGATACGGTACATAAGCATTCCTTCATACACTACCCTTTGTCAGCTATAAAAAGAGGGGTTTTCTCAAATTTTTAATTTTCTTCTTCTTCTTAAAACACCCAATTTAGTATATTTTCTCTATTTTAGAGTATATTTCTTTATTTATATTACAATATATTATATTAAAAGAAGACGCCATTTCACATTGAATGGTTACGACTTTTCCAAAGAGTTGTGACTTTTCCGATGAGTTGTGACATTTCCGAAGGGTTGCGACTTTTATGATAAGAAACAATGTGGACATACTCATACTACCATTTGTTAACTATACATTTAAGAGTTTCCTCATATTTTTAAACTACGATTTTTTTATGTTTTCTATTCATCTCTTCTTAAAAACTGAAGTTTGATTTACAGACGTTGACACTCTCAAAGTTCAATAAAATTTGAACACTCCCTAACATGAATGTTAAATTAATATAATACTCCAATAATACAATAATAACTAAGTAATGCACTATGGGAAGGGAGGAGAAAATATATTTAAGAGGTGTAACTAACATATTTTAAGTGTGACTAACTTTCAGTTGTAAACATAAGAAAGTTTACATTCACTATTCATAGGAACTTATACTTTATCATTCATTTTATAATTGTTTACCTAATTTTTAAATTTTATAATATTAACATTATTTTAAAAAAATAGTGTAGTACATGATTTGATGATATGCACGTGCAATTCACGTGCGTCAAAACTAGTGTATATATATATATATATATATATATAGTATTAAACAAGTGTTTTAGTGCAAATATTTATTGTAAAAAACAACTGTTTTAGGATATTATAGAGGGGTGTAAAATGATTTTCACCTTTTTATTGTACCACCATTTGAACATAATAATTTTGATGCTTTGGTAAATGCTTAGAAAATGACTATACTCAATAGTAAAAGTAAATTAGGAACTAAGTGAAAAATTATGATAGTGTCAGACCAATTACATAGACAATACTATTAGGACTCATAGTATGTATACTTGTAGGACTCATAGTTTGTATACTTGTAGGACTCATAGTTTGAGACTTGTAGGACTCCTAGTTGTAATTTGTGTGGTACTAGGTTACTTATTCCCCTTTGTAGTCATTATATATACATTAATAGAGACGGACCAACGACTTATCGAGTCTTTTATTACTTCTTTGTACATGGTATCATCAGTTCAGGGCAATACAAAAATAATTCAATAGTCTAAGTCGTTCTTTTCATTCTTGTTAATTCTTCCCAATAATATGACTTCCCAGCCGCTTATTCCCTCTTCTTGAGATGTCTTGCTTCCTTTTTCTACAACAAATTCTACACCAACTCAATCTACATCTATTGTTGCGTCGGGATCGTCTACTTCAGTCTTCTCAATTCTTCCTTTGCCTTCTTTTTCTCCTCCTCTTCCTCTCCAGAATGTTGGGCAAAGCATTCTTCCAGGTTCTTCTATCGGCCAGATTTGCTTACCTTCTCTCCCACCTCACACTGGAACAATAGAACTAACAATTCCATCTCGCTTCCACTTTGTCGCAGCTTTAGATGTACCTAATATCACTAATTTTGGTGACTATCAAACTTAATTCTATTGAAAATTATCTCACTTGGCATACTCAATTCACTTGTTTGTTGATCTCTCATGAACTTCTTGGCTTTGTGGATGGCTTTACACCTCAACCCACTCAATTTTTATGCCATGTCTCTAGCAACCAGCAAGTTAGACCACTCTATCGTTCATGGGTTAGAATTGATCAAAGTGTTCGATCTTGGCTGTTTGCGACATTATCTCGTGAGGTCTTTCTTATGTTCACTTGTTATCTACATCGCATGATATTTGGTTATCCTTGTATAGATGTTTTATGGATGCTAGTCAGGTCATATCAATAAAACTTAAGCGCCAGCTGACTACAATGCGCAAGTTTCTTCATCCATCCCTCCACGCAATGGTTTTTGTGTACCTTCTTCATCAAGTGTTGGTAGTGTTTCCCCTATTTATTATCATTCACAATCAGCTAGTTCAACATCATCATCCTCGAGAGTCTTAGGATCACACCCGTCTTCTACCGTTTGTCAAATTTGTGGGTATCCTGGTCACTCTACATTATAGTGTACTAATCATTTCAATTATGCTTTTGTTGCTAATGATCTCCCTAAGACTTTTGCTACTATGTCTGTTGGTGAAACAATTGGTGCTACTTGGTAGTTTGACTCAGTTGCGTCTGCTCATATGACCCCATCTGAAGGTAATTTTTTGTCAAAATCCCCTTATACTACTTTGATCATGTGTTAATTGGAAATGGTACTTTGCTTAATATTAAGAACATTGGATATTCTCAGTTACCTTCTACATCTCGTTCACTACACTTGCACTCCATATTTCACGTCTCTCAACTTAGTCATAATTTAATTTCTGTCAAGAAGTTGCGTAAGGATAACAATTGTGCAATTAATTTTGACTCTTCTTCTGTTTCTATTAAGAAAAAGCCTCGGGTCAAACTCTCCTGCAAGCCTCCAGTGAGGGTGATGTTTATCCGCTACCATCCTCATCAGTGTCTTCTTATCCTCAAGCTTGTGTCGCTTTACGTCAATATGGAAATATTTGGCATCGTAGATTAGGCCATAGTGGAGCTCATACTCTAGATCGTCTTAGGAAAAATAATTACATTAGTTTTATCAGTTCTATTAATAGTGATTGTGTCCCTTGTCGGTTAGGTAAATCTCAACGCGTACCCTTTCATTTAGTGAATCATTGTAGTTCTTCTCCTTTAGATATTATTCACTCAGATGTTTGGCAATCACCTGTTTTATCAAACTTGGGTTTTAAATGCTATATTATTTTTGTTGATGATTTTTCTCGATTTACATGGTTATACCCTATGAAAAATAAATCAGAAGTGTTTTCACATTTTTGTGCTTATCAGAATCTAGCAGAGAATATATTTAACACTAAAATAAAGGCTTTTCAAAGTGAGGGTGGTGGCGAGTTTGATAACACATCTATGCTCTCACATTTTTCTAACTCAAGTATTTTCTTTCGCAAGTCGTGTCCGGGCACTCCTCAACAAAATGGAGTTTTCGAACGGAAACATCGACACATTATTGAAATAGTTCGTACCATTCTCTTAGAGCTATTTTACCATCTCAATTTTGGGTTGATGCAGCTTATTATGTTGTTTATACAATTAATAGATTGCCAACAACTAATTTGCAAGGCCTTTTCCCCTTTGAAAAACTTTTTCATAGACCACCAGATTACAATTTATTAGAGTTTTTGGTTGTGCATGCTTCCCTAACCTTTTTGCTCGAGTATCTCACAAGCTTATACCCTATTAATTCATTGCATTTTTTTAGGTTATGCATCTAACTTTAAAAGATAGTGTTGTCTAGATCCCAAATACAGTCGTGTCTATGTTATTCGTCATGTTGTCTTTCATGATTCAGCATTCTCGTACACTACATTATCTTGTCCTACAAAAGTGTCTTCCCTATCCAACTCTCCAGATTCTCTTATTGTGACATCACCCTTATTTACTCCGCAATCATGTGTACCCGCAACTCCTTCTAACATATTCCTTCCTCCAGTTCTCCTCCATCTAGTCCTTGTTCTACCTCATTAACTCCAGCGCCTTCTACGGATCCATCTAGTGGATCACACGCTGATGATATTTCTGCATCTTTATCCAGCTTGTTGCCTCCTATCAGTTCTTCCGCTTCCGCATATATCATTACATCACATCAAATGCAAACTCGTTCCAAAGCTAGTATTCTAAGCCTAAGGATATAATATCATTGAGTGCCTCTCTTCATGATTGTGAGCCCTCTTGTTTCTCTCAAGCTGTGAAAAATCCTAAATGGCAACAAGCTATGGCAGATGAATTTAATGCTCTTTTGGATAGTAAAACTTGGGTAGTTGTTCCTTTTCAGTCACAAATTACTTTAGTTAGTTGTAAGTGGGTTATCGTATTAAATTTAATTCGGATGGGTTAATTGAGCGTTACCATGAGACTTTTAGTCCTGTTGTTCGGGCTACTACTATTCGTATTGTACTCTCTCTAGTTGTTTCTAATTCTTGGCCTATTCGTCAATTAGATGTTAAAAATGACTTTTTACATGGTATTCTTAATGAGGAAGTCTTTATGAAACAACCTCTGGGTTTCATTCATCCTAACTTCCCTTATCATGTCTGCAAATTGACCAAACTGATTTATGGTTTAAAACAAGCCCCACGTGTACATTTCTCCTATCTCATGGTTTTACTTGCAACAAATCTGATACCTCTATGTTTGTTCATCGTTCTTCCTCGGGCATTCTTGTCCTCTTGCTTTATGTTGATGATATTATTTTAACTGGTAGTCATTCACCTCTACTTGATCAATTTATTAACCTTCTTTCCCGACAATTCGCCATGAAAGATTTAGGTGAACTTCATTATTTTCTTGGTGTTCAGGCAGTTCCCTCGTCTAATGGTCTTCATTTATCTCAACAAAAATATATTTCAGACCTTCTTCTTAAGTTTCACATGCATACTTGTAAACCAGTTGGTACTCCTTTAGCTTCTCGCACTACTGTTTCTCTTATGGATGGTGAGTTACTTTCAGATTCTAGTGAATATAGGAGCATGGTTGGTGCACTTCAATACTTGACTTAAACCCGTCCAGATATTACCTTTGCTATGAATGTTGTTTCTCAATTTATGCATGCACCTCGTGCTACTCATTTACATTGTGTGAAGCATATTTTAAGGTACTTACAAGGTAGTACTAAACATGGACTGTTCTTACGTGCTTCGTCCTCCAATTCATTGGTAGTTGCTTATTTTGATGATGATTGTGTCAGATGTCCTGACAGTAGGCGTTCTACTACTGGTTTTGTTGTCCTACTGGTTTTGCTGTGCTCTTGGGGTCCAATCTTATTTCTTGGCGTGCAAAGAAATAGCCCACAGTTTCAAGGTCTATAGAGGCTGAATATAGGGCTATTGCCTATACTATTGCTGAAACTTCTTGGATTCGTCATGTTCTTTGTGAGCTTGGTATTTATCTTAGTGAGCCTATTAGAGTGTTGTGTGACAACGTCAGCTCAACATACATGTCTCGCAACCCAATATTTCATGATCGTTCTAAGCATATCGATATTGACTATCATTACGTCTGTGATAAAGTTGCTCAAGGGGATCTTGTTGTCCAATATGTGCCTTCTCACTTACAGGTTGCTGATATTTTTACAAAGGGTTTATGCTCATCCCGTTTATCTGTCTGTTATATCAACACGTTCAATCGGGGGCATATTGGGACTCATATCCGTATACTTGTAGAACTCATAGTTTGAAACTTGTAGGACTCCTAGTTGTAATTTGTGTTGTACTAGGTTACCTATTCCCCTTACCAATATCCCATTTGTACTCATTATATATACATGAATAGAGATGGACCAGTTTCCCTACTTCTAGAAAAAAAAATGTTGAACAAAAATGATCTTTCTAAAGTTAAGGCAGCAGATCGGTCGGCTGCGGGACGGGGCTTATCGAGCCTTTTATTACTTCTATGTACAAATACAACCCAATTTGTTTTTTTATGGCAATTGAAAGAAATTGTGCGTATGATTAAGCAAATAGTATTTCTTTACGATTAGGTTATAGTTCCAAAGAAAAATAATGCATTTGGCATGTTACAATTTTGATTTTTTTATTGTTGTGTGAGATTTTTGTTTTTGGTCGTCATTGTTGAGAATTTGTGTTTATCTAAGAAATTGCGTGGAAGCAAACCTATGTTTGTGCCATATGCTATGCTTGCTATAACTCTTAGGGAAATTGCAGGCTACAGTCTACATCCTTGTCTTCACTATCATTGGATTTTTGCTCAAATTCTTCTTTTGGATCCCAACACAACAAATCATATGTTTGTTGGGTTTAAATAATGTGGTACACATGATACTGTGGTTGTAGAATTATCAACACTTCTAAAAATTCTTTTTAAGTTTCAACTTCAAATATTTCCCAAAAGCTTTTTCGGATGGTGTGATGGGAAATAGTTTTTGAAGAATAAGTCATTTTCTTGTGTTGGATTAAAAAAAATATACATTTCAAAACATTTTTCTCAATTTTGGATAGAAGTCATTTTCCTTCACAATTGTTGCAAATTTTTACTTTGTATTAATTTTGTTTTAATCAAAACTTGGACATTATTAATTATCATCTGTAATAATACTCAAATTTCATCAAAATATTACTCCCTGGCCTCTATCCCATATTATATGGGTATCTTGCTAAAAATATTTGTCTAATATGAAACAGAAAGAGTATTTAATTTGGTAATATTATTGTTAATCTTTACCAATTTTTATTAAATAACTTTTTTAACTCAAATATAAAATATCGGAAAATGCCGTTGAAGAAAAATATTTTTCCAGATAGTCAGGCCGCACCGTTAGTGACGCTTATCACGCTTTCAATCGGTTAAACGCATTCTCTTACCCATTGAACTTATTACTTTCCGCTTTTCAGTCTGAAATTCAGATTGTGACCTACCGCTCGGAGCAATCAAGCTCAGAGAGCACTACTGGGCGGTGGCTTATCGTCGTCCATTATCTAACCGAAAAGACGTGAAGGCCGGCTGAAAGGACAGGCAAGTAACTAAGATATATGCCTTAGGCCAAATTTTGAGGCCCCAGTTATGCGCTAATTTTCCTTCATTTCTTTATTCCATAAAGAAGGGAAAACTTACGTAAATATACTATATTGAGAAAATATTTACCATTTATAATAATAATATTTTTTTAATTGATCACTTTTATTATATTTATAATACAATTTTAATACATATTACAAAGAACAATTTATGAACACATATAATACAAATTTTATTGATTGATAATAGATTTATCACACATTTTAATACACTTATAACACAATGTGTCAATTTCTTACTAAACAAGCACAATATACTTTAAAACAATTATATATATATATATATATATATATATATAGATATGACATATTTATCATAATATTATTATATATTGCTATAAATGATAATAAGTAAAAAGTATCAGTAAAATTAATAATTATTTATTAAAAGATACTTATTCGATTAATTTTTTCACCTTCTTTTGTATGTACTTTATACTTAAAAGTTTGTTTTTATTCAAAGAGAAAAACAAATAAATTTGAAGTCGATGTGATTGTGATTGTTGGGACAATGGAAAAGTCCTCTGGGATCCCATAAATTAAACACTTCTTTGTCATTTGGATAAACTTGAACATAACCTTTATTTTGCAGTTTTACATTCGTATCACTAAAACATACTAATATGATTTATAGAAAATTGAGGTCACTAAATGATAAGAATTTGAAGAAAAGTAGTATTATTGCATAACTCAATGATCTTTAAAAAATCATAGTCGCTCTAACTCTAATGGCGTAGACTTATATTTTGAAGTAAAATTGTTAAAGAAAATAGTACAAGTTGATAATATTTTAATCGGTATACTTAATTACATAAAAAAAAAATTCTCTTTCAAATGCCTAATAGTAACCATGAAAATTATTTTCAAAAAAATAAAATAAACCATCAACGTCTCGCAAGTGATTTAATCGGTTAACTATATTACCAACTGAACAATAAATATTAAAGAAATCAATTATAAAAGTATTATAATAATCTTACATCTCAAAAAGCTTAGAAAATTTGAATTTTTTTTTATATATACTAGTAAACGATATCCCGTGCGGTGCACGGGCCAAGAAACATTAATTGTATATTTATAATTTATTTAAGTCGTATGTATAATCTATCAACTGTAGTAATACTCTATCAATAATAATAGAATAATTTTAAAAATAATTAATTATGCTTTCATTTTTTCAATTCAACGTCCTATTTTTTCTCATATATTTTCATTTTATTTGAATTTATGAAGGTAGAGTTGTGTGTGATTATACTTTTTACAATATGTTTTTTTATCATAATTTTTTATCTTTAATTATTTTGAATTGTCAAATATAACTTATTGCAATTTTTATGTCGTTTTTAAATAGGGATAAGGGTCTGAAAAATACCCCAACTTTGGTCGGATTTGCTATTGCGATACTAAACTTTCATGAGGACCTATTACCTTCCTAGACTATTTAATATCATATTTTAAACATATATATTTGCCCATGTGGACATAAAAAATCATGCAAAATTATAAATAGTAATGTATCCACGTGGGCACATATATACCTTTAAAATACACTATTAAATAGTTCAGGGGGTAAAAAATACGGTATTAAATAGTCTAGGGAGGTAATAGGTCCTTATGAAAGTTTAGTATCGCAACAGCAAATCCGACCAAAATTGGGGTATTTTTCAGACCCTTATCCCTTTTAAATATATACATTTTAAATTTAAATTTTTTTCGAATTAGATGATTATGCTATTTTTTATAAATTAAAGGTATATGTCATATATAGAAAAATCATATTCAAACTCTAAATATTGTTTAACACAAATTTATTTAATTCAAAATTTTCAAGAAATAATTAATTATTACTACAGAAATATACAAGTAAACTTTGAAAAATTTAATTTAGAAGTAAATTTAAAAAAGTAATTAATTATTACTACAAAAATATAGAAGTAAACTTTGAAACTTTTAAATAAGAAGTAAACTGGGAAAAGCTAAAAATAAATTGTAAATGACAACATTGCCCTTAAGCTCTAATTTATCGGAGTCAATTCCCTAAATGGTACCTAAGTTTAGGGAATTGCTTTAAAATATCATTTATGTTTCATTTAGGACCAAAATGTCACTGAAATATCATTATTTTCCTCCAAATATACTTATCATTTCACTCTCTCCTAGTTGGCATGACATGTCATTGAAACTTTTTTTTTAAGAATAGACTTATTTAATTCATCAAACTCATTTAACTAAAATAATGATCTTATTATTTTCTAAAAAGTATATATTAGTTTATTAAGAAGAAATTTTCATGCTTAAGAATCTTTTATCATAATTATTTTTTTTATTTTTTTATGCTATGAAAAATAGTTTTTTAAAACTTACTATAATGTCATCAATTTTGAATACCTAAAAACACATATATTCAAAAAATATTGATATATAAACCACTCATGAATGTCAACTTACATCAATTAATCATATATTATATAATGGATCAATAGTATTAAAAGTCAAATAATTATTAAAAATAATTAATTGGGTACTTTGAAATCCATACTTACAATATCATTTTTTGAAAAGAAAATAGAAAGTGAATAATATTTATATTAGAAAATAAATTTTTGATCTTTATTTATTACTATATTAATCTCATATAATATGTATATTATTGAATTAAAGTAGGCAATTCAATTAATTATTACTTGTATATCATGAATTTGGGATGAGATAAGAATATATATTAGTGTTTAATTGTATGATAAGTTAAAATATAATATAATGTAGCCATAAAAGAATAAAAATAAAAAATTAAATAAAAAAAAAGTTAAATAATAATTTTCTCTTTCTTACCAACTTTTTTGTCAACCTTACAAATTTATTTTAATACTTTTATAAAAAAAACATTGCTTAAAATTTTCAAATAATTTACATAGGGATTTTGAAATTTACCAAGTAATAATTGCACACAAAGTTTATTTCATTGAAATTTGTTTGGTAAAAAAATATAAAAGAATTAGTTTTTTTAAACTTTTTTTTTATGATCTTCATAAATTCTCATGCAATTTATATATTTGTTTTGTAGAGACATAAGTTTGATGAATAAAATAGGTCTATTATTTTTTAAAATGATGATTTAATAACATCACATATCAACTAGAATAGAAAGAGAATTTTGAGATATTTAGTATTTATTTGGATAAAAAATAGTAATAATATTATTCACTTTCTATTTTTTTTCAAGAAAGTAAGCATGAATTTTAAAATACACAATTAATTTTATTGCAATAGTTAATTGACATTTAATATTAGTGATTCATTATAAAATTTATGATTAATTGATGTAAGTTAACTGTAACGACCGGGTTCCGTCTTTATAAAGAATCCAACGGGGGTAAATTTGGGTCCCCAAATCTTTATTTTGTAGTATTTGGATTTTCCCAACCTTGTTCAGATTTGGACGAAATTGGAGTCTTTAAGGTGTAGGGAAATCTGATAAAAATCGGGTGATTTATTTATAATTCTGGTTACATGAGTGGTTAGATAACTCGTTAAGAAATCCGTACGACTTTACAAAAATGAATTCGGGTGAGTAGAACTCCCAGAATCGATCTTAGGGTGAAGGGTATTTTCTGAGCGTTGAGGGTTAGAGGTGTGTTATGAAAGGGGGATTTTGGAATTATTAAAATATCTCACTGTTTCGTGCAAGCCGCTTTGGCGCTGGATTTTATCGCTCTGGCGAGGCCGCTATAGCGGGGTGAGGGCCACTGTGGCGGGCCAAACGCAACTTAAAGTCGTAAATAAACCCCTAAATTACTTTATTCTGCACTTTTCAATTTTTAGAGCTAAGGAACGAACCCCAGGCGATTCCTAACAGTTTTCCACCATTCTTGAGGCTAAAGGTAAGCTTTTCACTCTCCGAATTAGTTTTTCGATCTGTATATCTTAATAGAATGGGTAATTATCGATGAGGGAGCGTTTTGATCTAGATTTTATGGTGGAAACAGCCTTATCTTGGATAACTGGGATCATGCGTTTGATCTAGGGTTCATATAATTGTTAGTAATTCGGGTAATTAGTGATTGTTTATTGATTCCTGTGTTATTATGATTATTTGTAGACCAAGAACAAGCGGAACGAATCCGAAAAGGGAAGGATCGAGTTTCTTAGGGTTTCAAGCTTGTTTCGAGGTAGGTGATGGTTGTGATTCTATGATTGTGTGATGCATGTTTGTTCTTGCTTCATTATGATACATGTATGTATATGAATGTTGTATTATTGATCACACTTGTTGTAAATGAGATAGATGAATGATGGTTACCATGAAATCATGACTTAATTGTATGATCTTGAGGATATACTTGTGATTGTGATTGTGGTGTTTTGAATGGATCGGTTGCCATGTTCTGGCATAACTAACTTGGATCGATTGCCACGTTCCGGCATAATCATTGGATCGGGTACCACGTTCCGGTATGCTAACTCTTTGGGTTTGGGTTCAATGAGAGGACCAATGATTTGATATAATTGTGTATCTTTTGAAATGTGAAGTTGTTCGTTGTTAGTAAATGTTGATAATATTATATATGTTTGTTACGTTCATGTGATTGTATTGTTGTAATGACTTATGTATGTTACACTTAGTGGGATAGCCACGTGATCCTACCAGTACACTGTGGTTGTGTACTGCTACTGCACTTGCTATTATTTTTGTTGAGTACAGGGCATCTTCAAGCGGTTACTGACGGACCTCCCCTAGGAGATCAGTGATCGTCGTTCAAATTCAAGGGTGAGTCAATTCTTCCGGGATGCCATGAGTTCTCCTTTCGTCTATGTCCACATTTCGGACTTAGACTTTTCTAGTTAGTTATTAGTTGTTAGTTTGGGGTTGTGACCCTTCCTGTTTAGACTTGACTCATTGTTAGATGTTTTGGTACATTGACTTTCAGGTCTAGGCATTACTTCTGCAATGTTAGTTTATTATTGTAGACTTTTGTTAGAGTTTTTGGGAACTCTATTCTTTTCCTTAGTATTTTTCCTGCTTTCGTATACTTAAATGCCTTAGTTTTGGTTTAGTTGTTTGGTTTGAGTTTTAGTAGTGGTTCCCCCACCGGTGAGTTAGTGTGTGTGCCAATCACGACGATCTGGGTCATGACAAAGTTGGTATCAGAGCCTAGGCTTATTGATCTCGATGTACCAAAATGAGTCTAGTAGAGTTTCGCGAAATGGTACGGGGACACCTTTATCTTTCTTCCAGAGGCTATAGGACTTTAGGAAATCTCTCTGTTTTCTCTTGTCTCCTTTCGTGCTATGACTTGATTCCAATTGGTATATGGCTATTCATATTGGTATCTAACCTCCTTCACTCTTCTATTCACAAATGGTTAATACTAGATTCAATGGCGTTAGGCCCGTAGCTCCCGTCAATGCTCCAGCTGAGTAATCTACAGCGAGAGGTCGCGGTCGAAGCAGGGGTAGAGGCCGTGGAAGAGTAGCGCCTACTGGAAATGGAGCTCCTGTGAATAAGAACCCTCTTGCGCATCATGAAGAGATTGAAGAGGAGAATGTTGAAGATGTAGGACAAGAGGAAGAGGTGCAGGCTGAGACTACCGATGTCCCCCTCATAGACCCAGTGTTAGCTCGATAAATCATGTCATTCTTGAAAGGGTTGGTTGGTCCTGGAGTGATTTTTTCTTCTAAAGCAACTCAAGCTCATACTAACCCTCATGTTGCTAGCACTGCGCCTAAGGTGGGTGGGACTGGATGTAATGATGCTTTCTTCCGTCCTTTGTTGGGTTCTATTATGACTGGTAATGAGCATGAGATGTTGACTAAGTTTTTGAAGCTAAAACCTCTTGTGTTTCTTGGTTCTGAGAATAAGGATGCTTATGAGTTTATCTTAGATTGCTATGAGAGGATTCATAAGTGGAGAATTGTCCATCAGCATGGGGTTGAGTTTGTGTCCTTTCAACTTCAAGGTGAGGCTGGTGGAGAGCTTATATGGAATGTAGATCTTCAACTTTACCTCCACTTACTTGGATCCAATTCCATGCTTTGTTTCTAGGAAAGTATGTGCCTAGGACTTTGAGGAATCGCAAAAAGGATGAGTTCATGGCTTTGGAGCAAGGTGGTATGACTGTGGCTGCTTATGAGGCCAAGTTCCATGCTTTGTCTAGATATGCTACTCAATTGGTGACGACTGAGGAAGAGAGAATCCGGTTATTTATTAGGGGACTAAATTCTGAGTTGTAAGTATTATTTGTTCCTATGACTTCTGCAGGGAGGAGCTTCAATGAGGTAATAGACTATGTTAAGAAAGTGGAGGGGGTGAGGCGAGACAGTTAAGCTAAGGCATGGGCAAAAAGGGCGAAGAACTCAGGTAACTTTGAATGCTCTTATTCCAAGGGGTCCGTAAGGAAAACGCTTGCAGCCAAGCCAATTCAGTCGGCTATGCGTTCCTCTGCAGGTAGTTACTCGGAAACTCCATCTCATAATTTTCAGGATAACCAGGGAGTCGCGCCTTTGACGGGCGGTAGACTATCTTTTGATCGTACTTGTTACAACTGTGGAGAACCTGGGCATATAAGGAGAGATTGTCCCCACCCACGTGTGATTGAGTCCACACAGCAGTAGACTAGAGGAGTGGTACCCGCGGGAAATGGTAATAATGGTCAAAGGCATCCACAAGGTAGGCAAGGAGGTAATCAGGGAGGTCGTAGAGGTAGAGGAAATGGTAATGCAGGCAAAGGTAATGTGCACCTAGGTAGGGAAGTGGTTTGTCAAGATGATAGGGCTCAGTGTTATGCCTTTCTGGGTAAAAATGAGGCAGAGGCGTCTGACGAGGTGATCACATGAACTATTGTTGTTTGTGACAGGATGGCTAATGTGTTATTTGATCCGGGTTCTACTTATTCATATGTATCTATGTGATTTGCCTCAGAATTTGCTATGATTTGTGATATACTTGATGTCCCTATCCATGTTTCTACCCCAGTTAGAGAGTCAGTCATAGTCACCCTTGTCTATTCTGCTTGTCCTATTTTGTTTATGGGTTTTCAGACTTGGGATGATTTGGTAATTTTGGACATAATTAATTTTGATATAATTTTAGGCATGACTTGGTTGTCCCCCTATTATGTTGTGCTTATTTATAATATTAAGTCTGTAACTCTATAAATTCCGGGAAGGGAAAAATTAGAGTGGGAAGGGGTGTACAAGCCTAAGCAAGCTAAGATCATATCCTCAATTTGGGTTAGGAAATTGATAGGGCAGGGTTGTTTGGCTTATTTGGCTCATATTAGGGATGTTGAGATTGAGGCTTCATCCATTGAGTCTATTCCTATGGTGTCAGAATTTAGAGAAGTGTTTCCTAGTGACTTGCTTGGTTTTCCTTCGGATAGATATATAGACTTATACATTGATTTAGAACCTGGTACTCGTCCCATTTCTATCCCTCCATATCGCATGGCTCCAACAGAATTGAGAGAGCTTAAGGCTCAAATCCAAGATCTTCTTCATAAGGGATTTATTCGTCCTAGTGCTTCCCCACGAGGTGCTCCAGTTTTGTTTGTTAAGAAAAAGGATGGTAGTATGAGAATGTGTATAGATTATCGATAATTGAATAGGGTCACTATTCGAAATAAGTATCCCTTGGCTCAAATAGATGATATTTTTGACCAATTGCAAGGTGCAACAGTTTTCTTTAAGATTGATCTAAGGTCTGGCTACCATCAATTGAAAATTAGGCCAGAGGATGTGCCCAAGACGGCGTTTAGAACTCACTATGGGCACTATGAGTTTTTGGTTATGTCTTTTGGTTTGACCAATGCGCCTACATCTTTCATAAGTTTAATGAATAGTCTTTATTGATGATATTTTGGTCAATTCGAAAAGTGAGGAAGAGCATGCCGACCATCTTCGTATTGTTCTAAGTGTTCTTGGGAAACAAAAATTGTATGCTAAATTTTCTAAGTGTGAATTTTGGTTGACCTCAGTTGCATTCTTGGGGCATGTAGTCTCAAAAGAAGGGGTAATGGTAGATCCTCAAAAGATTGAGGTGGTTAAGAATTGGGTTTGGCCTAGCTCTGTGATGGAAGTTAGGATTTTTGTAGGGATCACTAGCTACTATCATCGATTTGTGAAGAACTTTGCTTCTATTGCCACTCACTTGACTAATTTGACCAAAAAGAAGATACCATTTGAATGGACTGAAAAATGTGAGGAGAGCTTCCAAAAGCTCAAGACTCTCTTAACCACCGCACCTATTCTACCGTTACCGGTTGAAGGTAAGAATTTTATAGTTTATTGTGATAGTTCTCATTCTGGGTTGGGCGCGGTGTTAGTGCAGGATAAGAATGTTATAGCCTACACATAGCGCCAATTGAATGTGCATGAGAGAAATTATCCAACGCATGATTTGGAATTGGCAGTGATAGTATTTGATCTTAAGATCTGGCAACATTGCCTCTATGATGTTAAGTGTGAAGTGTTCACTAATCATTGTAGTTTGCAGCATGTGTTCAATCAAAAAGATCTAAATTTGAGACAACGAATGTGGATGGACTTACTTAAAGATTATGATGTCACCATTCAATACCATCCGGGCAAGGCTAATGTGGTGGCAGACGCTTTGAGTCGAAAAATGATGAGTATGGGTAGTATAGCTTGCTTGAGTGTATCCAAGCGACATTTGGCTAAGGAAATTCATACCTTAGATTCTAAGTTCATGCAGTTGGGTATCGCAGAAAGAGGTGGGGTGTTAGCTAGTATTGAAGTAAGGGTCACATTCATTGAGAAGATCAAGGCAAAACAATTTGAGGATGAGAATTTGGAAGAGCTTAGAAAGAATACTGAGAATGATATGGCACCATTTGAGGCATTATATGAGAGGGGATGTAGATCACCCATAAGATGGTTTGAGGTTGGAGATTTGAAACTTTTGGGGGTTGATTTAGTGAAGGATGCTCAAGATAAGGGGGGATGCATTCAAGCTAAACTTCTAGCAGCCCAGAGTAGACAGAAGAAGTATATGGATCAGAAGGTGAGAGACATGACGTTTCAAACCAGTGAGAATGTTCTTCTTAAGGTATCACCCATGAAAGGGGTGATGAGATTTGGCAAGAAGGGCAAACTAAGTCCACGATACATTGGTCCCTTTGAGGTTCTGGAATGTGTAGGACCGGCAGCGTATAGATTGGCTTTACCTCCTAAACTATCGGGTGTTCATCCGGTATTTCATGTGTCTATGTTGAAGAGATATCATGGTGACGGGGATTATATCATTAAATGAGACTCAATTGTGTTCGATAAGGACCTCCAATATGAGGAGGAACCGGTGGCATTTCCTGATCGTGATGTGCGCAAGTTGAGAAGCAAGGAGATTAAGTCCGTGAAAGTCCAATGGAAGCATCGTCCAGTTGAGGAAGCTACTTGGGAAACCGAGAGGGACATGCGAGACAAGTATCCCCAATTGTTCGTTGATTCAGGTACTACGTCATTATTTCCTTAGCCTCTTTTTCCTAAGTTTGTCAATCGGGGACGAGTGATGGGTAAATTGGTATCTATTGTAACGACCGGGTTCCGTCATTATAGAGAAGCCAACGTGGGAAAATTTGGGGCCGAAAAACTTTTTTTCATAATATTTGAATTTTCCCAACCTTATCCAGATTTGGACAAAATTGAAGTCTTTAAGGTGTAGGAAAATATGGTAACAATTGGGTGATTTATTTATAATTCTGGTTACATAAGTGGTTAGATAACTTGTTAAGGAATCTGTACGACTTTACGGAATTAAATTAGGGCGAGTAGAACTCCCGAAATCAATCTTAGCGTGAAGGGTATTTTCAGAGCATCGTGGGTTAGAGGTGTGTTGTGAAATGGAGATTTTGGAATTATTAAAATAGCTCACTGTTTCGTGCAAGCCACTTTGGAGCTGGATTTTGTCGCTCTGGCGGGGCCGCTGTAAGGAGGTGAGGGCTGCTGTAGTGGGCCAAACGCGACTTAAAGTCGTAAATAAACCCCTAAACGACTTGATTCTGCACTTTTCAATTGTTAGAGCTAAGGAACGAACCATAGGCGACTCTTAATAGTTTTCCACCATTCTTGAGGCTAAAGGTAAGTTTTTCACTCCCCAAATCCATTTTTTGATCCGTAGAACATAATAGAATGGGTAATTATCGTTGGGGGAAGGTTTTGATCTAGATTCTATGGTGGAAACAGCCCTATCTTAGATAACTGGGATTATGGGTTTGATCTAGGTTTCATAGAATTGTTGGTAATTCGGATAATTAGTGATTGTTTATTGATTCCCATGTTATTATGATTGTTTGTAGACCAAGAACAAGCGGAGCGAATTCGAAAAGGGAAGGATCAAGCTTCTTAGGGTTTCAAGCTTGTTTCGAGGTAGGTGATGATTTTGATTCTATGATTCTGTGATGTATGTTTTTTCTTGCTTCATTATGATACATGTATGTATATGAATGTTGCATTATTGATCACACTTGTTGTAAATGAAATAGATGAATGATGGTTACCATGAAATCATGACTTAATTGTATGATCTTGAAGATATATATGTGATTGTGATTGTCGTGTGTTGAATGGATCGGTTGCCACGTTCCAGCATAACTAACTTGGATCGGTTGCCACGTTTCAACATAATTATGGGATCGGTTGCCACATTCCAGCATAATCATTGGATCGGGTACCATGCTTCAGTATGCTAACTGGTTGGGCATTGGGTTCCATTAGAGGACCAATGATTTGATATAATTGTGTATCTTGAGAAATGTGAAGTTGTTTGTTGTTAGTAAATGTTGATAATATTGTATATGTTCGTTATATGCATGTGATTATATTGTTATGATGACTTATGTATGTTATACTTAGTGGGATAGCCGCGTGATCCTACCAGTACACTGTGGTTGTGTACTGATATTGCACTTGCTCTTATTTTTGTTTGAGTATAGGGCATCTTCAAGCGGCTACTGACAGACCTCGCTTAGGAAATCTGCGATTGTCTTTCAAATTCAAAGGTGAGTCAATTCTTTCGGGCTGCCATAAGTTCTCCTTTCGTCTATGTCCACATTTCGGACTTAGACTTTTCTAGTTAGTTATTAGCTGTTAGTTTGAGGTTGTGACCCTTCTTTTTTAGACTTGGTTCATTGTTAGATGTTTTGGTACATTGACTTTCAGGTTCTAGGCATTACTTCCGCAATGTTAGTTTATTATTGTATACTTTTGTTAGAGTTTAGGGGAACTATATTTCTTTCCTTAGTATTTTTCCTGCTTTCGTATATTAATTGTCTTAGTTTTGGTTTAGTTGCTTAGTTTGAATTGTAGTAGTTGTTGTCCCAACGGAGAGTTAGTGTGGGTGTCAATCACGTCGGTCTAGGTCGTGACATTAACATTCATGAGTGATTTGTATATCATTATTTTTTTTAGAATGTATATATTTATAAGTATTCAAAAATTGATGATATTATAGTACGTTTTAAAAACCTATTCTTTATAACATAAAAAAATAAAAAGTTTAATTATAAGAAAAGATTCTTAAGTATGAAGATTTATATATATATATATATATATATTCTAAAAATAATGTGATCATTATTTTAGTTAAATGGGTTTAATGAATCAAATGTGTATATTATTAAGAAAAAGACTTTAATGACATGTCATGTCAACTAGTAGAGAGTGAGGCTTTTGAAATGTCAAGTATATTTTGAGGAAAATAATGATAGTTGAGTGATATTTTGGTCCTAAATGAAACATAAATGATATTTCAAGGCAATTTCCTAAACTTGGGTAACCATTTAGGGAATTGACTCAATTTATCGCCGAGAAGCACACACGTTGACAGTATATATATATATATATATATATATATATATTTGGAAATGGGGAGCAACTAGCCCTTAAGGTATGAGCTCACGAGATCGAACAATGTAACTTTTGTTCACACTTTGTATTTATATTAAAATATCTATAAAACAATTATAAATAGTCGATTGTTATAAAAATTCATAATCTTTAAAACATGAATGCACATCTGATTAGGAAAATATAATTTCCAAAATAACTTCCTTCATACAAAATCTTTGTAGAAGGGAGACAGGGAGTACTGATACATGAAATGAAGATATGCATGCTAGGAGAGCCACATCAACTTATTAATGGTTGTGTTAGTAAGGGTTGCAAGTAAGGGTTGAAAAATTAGTCAGATCTTTCAAAGAGGTAACAAGGTTGTTGTTTAAGTGTACGTGATCAAACAAGTAATATAGTAACTCTTAAGAGATGAATTATCGAACCCATAGAACTTATGATTAGCGAATATTCCATTTTTATTTTAATTATAAGTAATCGCAAGTGTGTGCAAAGAGTTTGAAAAGTGTATTTGAATAATAATTGTAATAAATAAATTTACTAAAACTAACTAGCAATCATTTGATTTCACTTGGGCTTTTTATCAATGAATTTTTAAATTTTAGGGCTAAGGCTTTAACAAGAATTCATGCATAGTATTTTTCACTTTAGAATCTGAATGAATATCAAGTTATTGCTTAACAAGATTAATAATATGATTATGGTCTTTTGAGACTCTAATGACCTATCATAATTGATAATCTAACTACATCAATGAGTGGAGATAGATTAAACCAATTATGGAGCATTAAGCTTTCATCTCATTTTGTAACGAAGCACGAAACTAGGCATATCATTATCCTAGATACAAATCAATCTAAGTTTTTGACAAAGAAATATTATGGTCCTTGTATTCCATGCTCTATCTTTCTATTCCTCGCTCTAGTTCAAGAAAAGACAATATGTATATTCTAATGGTGATCAAACATTAAAATAGTAAAATCAAGAGCACAAAAATAACCTTTAATGATAACCAATCTTCATCTTAAGTTTCAATACTAAGTAATCATTTGTGACCGCTACCCTAGAAAGATGAGATCTGTAGGAGCATTCGTTATTCCAAACGACATAATTAAGAATTCATAATAACAATACCGAGTTCAGAAAGTTGTTTTAATGTCACGCTATCGAACCATCAACTGATGATAACTCAATCAGAGGTTAATATTCTAGGATAATATAGAACACTGAAGCAGATGAACCAAGTCATCACTCTTTGGGATGGGATACTTATTCTTGATTGTGACATTGTTCAATTGTCGACAGTTAATACATATTTTGACAGAACAATCTTTTTGTAATGACCCTCGAAGTCATGTCTATGTTTTGCATACTTTTACTATTTTCCCCTTCATGTAGCTTCCTTGCAGTTTTCTGTGTCGAAATGGGTTTGGTGGCATGCTTTTTGAGGAGGTTGGTAGTGTTTGGTGTGAATTTTTCTATTTTGAAGGCTTTTGATATGAAAAGAGTTGACTTTAGTCAACATTCGAAGATTTGATGTCGGATAAGGATTGTGTTAGTTCCATCAACTCCGGAAGGGTCATTTTGGTATAGTTGGATGGTTGATTCGAGCTTTAAGGTTATCATTTTGATTTTATGTCGTTAGTCACTCTTATTTTGAAGTTTTGGCCAAAGTTTGACTCTCGTCAACATCCTTGGTAAACTCACTTGGATGAGTATTACATCAACGCGATTAACTCTGAAATGTCGACTTTGATTAATAACAATTTTTGGTTTCATTCCCGAGGCTCTTGGGATGAGTTTGTGGCTTTTAGCATTTTGTTTGGCTTTTCGTTGCAAGTGTTGACTTTAGTCAACATTTTGATGAGACGACCTCCATTGGTTGTTTCATCGAGTTCATTTAGACCAAAATATAAGTTTTGAGTGGATAACACTTTTCCCTTGCATCATTTGGACCCCAAATAATTTCAGAGGATTCGTTCGAAGTTGGAGCATTGCACTTCAAACTGCTGATCCAATAGCCATTGGTGTCATGGATTTAGCGGCCTTTGACCTCTTTTGCGAAGGGCATCAGGGGGCGGGCACCACTTTTTTGTATGGATAGATGCTTTTGTGGAAATCGCTTCTGCAGACACCTATTGAGTTGTGTCACTTTTGAGGCAACCTGGTAGCTAAAGCGATGGCCGCTTAAGCGGCCAGTTGTAACTCGTAATTTAATTCATTTCCTTTTTCTTTTCTTTCTAAAAAGAAACACATTGTAAAGGAGCTCGATCTTTTTGCAAATTCACTTGTTTCTTTCCCATTTCATGTGATACTGAGGTAATTTCATTCCTTGTTGCCTTCTTAACATGATTCTAGTTTTACTTCGTTGATTCAATTATGTTTTTGGTCTAAAATCCCTTGATTTCTAAGTCTTCAAAGAATGGTATTTGGACCATTTGAGGTCTGAATTTGATTTCGCTTTCACCTAACTTTTGAACATGTGATCCTCACCTTGAGAGGAACATAATTAGATTTTTAGTTTCGCAATTCTGTAACGTCGTTTGAGGTAAAAAAATTTGACTCAATTCTGTAATGTCATTTGAGGTAAAAAATTTGACTCAATTCTGTAACGTCTGTATTGAATTATTCTTTCTATTATTGACAGCTTGGCAGCGTTCTGAAGCTTTTTGGAAGGGAAAGGCACCCGAGTAGTAGTTCGTGTGTTGTTTCGGTTTTGAGATAGGTTATAATTTCTCTATTTCATACTTGACTCAGCTAGATTATGTATGTATTTGAGTATTTTGATAGTTAGAATGGTTTTAGGACTAGTTCACAGGTGTGCTTGATCCTTAGTAATATTTTTGGTCATTTCGGATTATTTAGTCTAGTATTTTAGTGATAAGCCTTAGTCTAGGTTGATTATTTGCTTTGTTGTCGTCTTAGATCTTTAGAATGCTCTTAGGTGATGCGAAGCTTGGATTTTATATGTGTTGCTTTTGTGTTTGGTATGCCCCCTCAAATTGTGTTTTGAGTTTATTGCTTTATTGATTGAATTGTTGGGTCTGAGGCCACGAATTTGAACTGATTGATGCTTGAGGTTAGTATGCCTACATTGTGAAGGATGTTTACCCAGTTTTGTGTGTAATCTGGATGCTTGTTGAGGATGACTTGACTATGTTGGTGTCAAATCATATTCATGGCATAATTGCATCTTATTTTTGAAAGGAAAGAGGTTTCTGAGATTCTTATTTATTGAACTTCATTTTCTACTATTTTTGGTTCCAAGGGATCGGGATAACTGATTTTCACTAATTTTACCAATGAAAACTTGATTTTGAGAAAAAATGTACCATTTTCACCTTATAAGGCATATGTTAATAAGCTTCTGGCCCTCAGAATGAATTTCAAAATTTATTTTTATTGCATATGTTGATAAGTTGATGTTGGTTTCATAGTTGTCTTGGGTGTCTAGGGGACAATTCTAGAACATTTTACTTTAAACATGCATTGGCCACATGTGCACCACATCTTATTGTTTGATTAATTATTTGTGTTTGTTTGGTTTGTGTGGTAAAAACTATTGTTGCCTTCCTTGTTAGTAGCTTATGTTCTTCTAGCTTTATACCAGACTATTGTAAAAACTATCGTGCTGCTTATATATATATATATATATATATATATATATATATATATATCTTTCTGAGCTTGATCGGCCTATAATGTCTACTGAGTACCCCATATCTTGATACTCATACTACACTTCTGTATCTTTTTTTAAAGCAGCTCCCAGTACGAGCCACTCCCAGTGAGCATTGGGTTTTCCTTGGGTATCACAGATTCGAATCGTGGTAAGCTTATGTTATTCAGAGACTTGCTACTTTCTTCCTTTTGTACTGACTTGTATTTTGTATTTTGATTAGTCAGTTCTCTTGTATATATAATATTTATGTACTTAGTAGTTGTTGTATTGGTGACACCAGGTCCGGAGATATGTGTTGTGTTAGTTTGTCATCTTGGTCACTATTGGGCCTCTTTTATATATTTGGTCTCGTACTGGAATATCTATATTATGGTCTATTTTCTATATTTTCTTCTTGATCCGCTTATTCTTAGTTATTATTTGTGAAATGTTATCTTTTGCAACTTTTGTATTGGGTTTTGGCCTGCCTACTCGGAGTTATAGTAGGTGTAATCATGGCCCATTTTCAGATCGTGACACTTTCTTTCGAAAACAACACTCGAGCACCAGTAACGACCTTCTCCCATCGTTATAGAAAAGCCAACGAGGAAAAAATTTAGGGCGGAAAACTTTTTCGTAGTAACTTGAGAATTCCTAGCCAAGTCCAGATTTGGGTGAAATCGGAGTCAGTGAGGTCTAGGGAAATTTGGTAACAGACGAGAGATCTAATAATGAATTTGATTTCATGAGTGGATAGGTAAGACGTAAAACAGCTCATACGACTTTACAAAATTGAATACAGGCGAGTAGAACTCCCGAAACTGATCTTAGCGTGAACCGATACTTTCTGAGTGTCATGGGTTGAAGGTATGTTGTGAAATGGGGGTCTGAAACTCTAATTCCAACGTTTTGTCTCCGTGCAAGCCTGTAGGGCGGGATTATTTCTGCCGAATGGGACGTTGTGGCGGGATGGTGGTCGCCATAGCGGGCTAGTCATGAATTATGTCGAAAATAAACCCCAAAAAAGCCATTATTCTGTAAAATTCATTCTTAAGAGTTAGGAGACGAACCAAGGCGACTTCTTAATAGTTTTTCACCATTCTTGAGACTCCCATAATCCGTTAATCGATCCGTAGAATGTAAGTTCATAGGTAATTATTGTCGAGGAGGGTTTTGGAAATGTTTTGGATGGTGGGAAAAAGCCCTAGCTGCGTATTAGGATCGTGGGTTTGGCATAAGGTTGATGATTTTGATTTTAATATGGGTAATTAGGCCTCGTTAATTGATCCTCGCGTTATATTGATTGTTTGTAGACCAAGAACAAGCGGAAATAATCCGAAAAGGGAAGAATCAAGTTTCTTAGGAGGGTTCAAGTTTTGTTCGAGGTAGGTGATGGTTGTGATTTCATGTTTGTGTGATGTACGTTAGTAATTACTTCATTATAATGCATGTATGTATGTGAATGTTGCACTATTGATCACAATAATCGTAAATGAGTATGAATGAATGATTGTATGTCATGACTCAACACTTGATTATATGATTTGGAGAATGTACCTTGTGATTATGATTGTGGCATGTTGAATGGAACGGGTGTGACGTTTCGACACACTAACTGGGATCGGATGTCACGTATCGACATACACATTGTAACGGGTGTCACGATTCGACACACTAACTTGGAACGGGTACCACGTACCGGTAAACTAACACTTTGAGTATGGGTTCCATGAGAGGACCATTGACTTGTCACGTAAATGTGTTATTTGAGAATGTGGAATTGTACATTGATCCTGAAATGATAATTGATATTGTATATGTTAGGTATATGCCTGTTTTATTATGTTGTGGTTACTTGTATATGTTTCATTCATTGAAATAACCGTGTGATCCTACCAGTACAATGTGGTTGCGTACTTATACTGCACTTGCTCTTTGTTTGTTGAGTACAGGGCATCTTCAGGCAGCTATTGACAGACCTTGTTTAGAAGACTAGTGATCGATGGAATTCAAGGGTGAGCCAGATCTTCCAGGCTACCATGAGTTCTCCTTTTGCTTAGTCAATCTTATTCAGAGTTAGATTAGTACTTTAGATATTCATCTGTTTAATTGGTTTGTACCCATTTCGTTTAGACTTATGGTTCCTTGTTAGACTTTTTGTACATTCACTTTCAAGTTCTAGGGAGTATTTCCTCATTGTTTTGTTAGTCGTTGTTAGATCTTTTGGAGTTTATGGGAACTCTATTTGACTCTTGCATTTAAACCTGCTTCCGTATTTTTAAATGCCTAGCAATTGATTAAGTTGTGTAATTCTTGGGTTAGCTAATTAGTATTAATGGTTCTCCCACTGGAGGGTTAGTGTGGGTGTCAATCACGACGTTCTAGGTCATAAAAAAGTTGGTATCAGAGCTCTAGGTTCGTTGATATCAATGTACTGAAACGAGTCTAGTAAAGTCTTGCGGAACGGTACGGAGACGTCTGTACTTTTCTTCGAGAGGCTATAGGACTTTAGGAAATCTCCCTGTTTTCTTTTGTTTCCTTTCGTGCTATAACTTGGTTCCAATTCGTATCTGGTGATCCAAATTGGTATCTAATCTCCTTCACTCTTCTGTCCGCAAATGGTTAACACTAGGTTCAATAGCGTCAGGCTTATAGCTCCCGTCAATGCGCCAGCTTAGGAATCTGCAGCAAGAGGTTGCGGTCGAGGCAGGAGTAGAGGAAGACCAAGAGGCTGAGGCAGAGGCTAAGGAAGGGTAGCACCTACTAGGGATGGAGCTCTAGTTGAGGATGCCCCTATAAATGAGAATCCTCTTTCTCATCATGAAGAGATTGAGGAGATGTTGAGGTTGAGAATGATGAGGATGTTGGACAAGAGGAAGAGGTGCAAGCTGAGACTATAGGTACTCCTCCCTTAGACCCAGTGTTAGCTCAACAAATTATGTCGTTCCTGAAATGATTGGTTGGTCCTAGAGTGCTTCCCTCAATTCAAGCGACTCAAGCTCCCGCCAATCCTCTTATTGCTAAAATTGTCCCCCAATATGGGTGGAACTGTAGGTACTAATGCTTTCTTCCGTTTTTTGTTGGGTCCAGTTATGACTAGTAATGGAAATGCGATGTTGACTAAGTCCTTGAAATTGAAACCGCCTGTGTTCCATGGTTCCGAGAGTGAGGATTCTTACGAGTTCATACTAGATTGTTGTGAGAGGCTTCATAAGTTGGGAATTGTACATCAACATAGGGTAGAGTTTGTGACCTTTCAACTTTAAGGTGAGGCTAAGCAGTGGTGGAGAGCTTATGTGGAGTGTAGATCTTCATCTTTACCCCCACTTACTTGGACCCAGTTTCATGTTCTATTCTTGGAGAAGTATGTACCCGGGACTTTGAGAGATCGTAAGAGAGATGAGTTCATGGCTTTGGAGAAGGGTGGTATGTCTGTGGCTGCTTAGAAGGCTAAGTTCCATGCTTTTTCTAGATATGCTACGCAATTGGTGACTACTAAGGAAGAGAGGATCCATTTATTCGTCAAGGGACTGAATTCTAAGTTACATGTATTGTCTGTACACATGACTTCTGCGGGGAAATTTTTTAATGAGGTAACAACTTTTATGAAGAAATTGGAGGGGGTGAGGCGAGATGGTCAGGCAAAGGCATTGGCTAAGAAGGCTCTTAGCACATGTAAATATCAGGGTTCCTACTCCAGAGGTTCAGGCAGGACGACACTTGCAGCCCAACCAGTTCAGTCTGTTATGCACGCTTCTACAGGTAATTACTCAGGAACTCCACCTTAGAATTTGATTCAGGATAGCCAGGGAGCCGCACCTTCGACGGGCATCAGGACATCCTTCAATCGTACTTGTTATAATTGTGGAGAACCTAAGCATATGAGGAGAGATTGTCCCCATCCGCGCATGTTGGATTCCGCACAGCAGCATACTAGAGCAGTGGTATCCGCGGGCAATGGTAATGATGGTCGAGGACGTCCACAAGTGTAACACCTCAGAAATCTAACGACCTAAGCTAGAGCCTAACATGTAGCCTAGTGTCCTAAAAAGGGTTAACGTCAAGGTAAGAGTCGTAACATGACCTCCCTAGGTTAGCACTAGTGTTTAAGTCCCTATATGGCAAGGCATGGCCCACCCAAGGACCTCCCAAGAATCCTTGAGGAAGACCGAGGGGGCTGCCCAAAAGCTGTAAAAAAAAAGCATGACCACAAAATGCAACCAATGAGTGGTAGGTTAATTCACACCCCGTAGATGGGAGTCGTGAGTAAACACTTAGATTCTCCCTAGCTCCCCCAATCTTCCAAGTCCCAGGACCAAATGACGTCTGGCCAGTACAGGGCGTCACCCAACCTACGGACCGTAGGTGGGTGGTGTGGGTTGAGACTTAGTCTCCCTAGCTCTTGTCTAATATTCCCCTCTCTGACCCAAACGACGAACCACCAGTACGTGGCATCACCCCACATATGGACCGTAGGTAGGGGTTTCGTAGGTGAGGGTCTGCAAAAGCTGATGCAAATCGGCTAAGGGTCAAACATTTTAATAAATTCTAATTAATTAAGGGTGGTGGATGGTTATTATTAATTATTTTAAGTATATTTAAGTACCTTTAACTATTAAACAACATTTTAAACTCACAAACTCAAACAAAACCCATTTCCCTCTCCCAAAAGATTCTCTCTCTAGACTCCATTGAAGAACAAAGAAAAAGGTCAAGATTAGGGTTCAAGCTCCTAGCTTTTCACTCCAATTTCATGGGGAAACATAAATTAAGGTATGGGAACCTTGATTCATGGAACACTTTTCTCCATGAAGCCCTTCAACTCTTGATTTCGAAATTGGGATATTGTTAAAAAACTAGGGTTTTCCTTCTAACCATGGGTTCTTCCTAAAAATGATTTCATTATGTTATTTGTCTTATATTATGGATGATTTCACATTTAATGGTGATTTTTATTGTAAAACTCCCCATGAACCCATGAACTACCCCATGACCCTAATTTCATGAATTGTGATGGGTGTATTGATGCAAGATGATTACTATGAATTGTGTCAATGTTAATCTAGTATTAAATCTTGTTTATTCATGCTTAAAGTAGTATTTGTAAGTGTGATTATGAGACTTGATCCATGACCCTTGAAGGGGGTAAATTGTGAAGGATTGTTCATGATTGATGAAAATTGTGTGTGAACTTATGATTCACTTGAAATGGAAAGATTCTATGACTATTGTGTATATTGAGGTATTGTTGAAAGGATATTCTCCCCTTACCCTTTACACATGTTCATGTATAACTTGTATAGGATGATGATGATATTGTTGTGTTGATTGAAAGGCTAATTCTCATGAAAACACTATGAATGATAATATGAAAGGTTTGCTCACTTGTGGATGATTATAAGGTCGAAAGGGCATTCTCACCTAATAAATCTATGACCTATTATGATGAGTGTTGGTTGAGTGCCTAGTGCACTCTTTATTGAACATGAACCAAAGTAAAGACTTAATATTACTTTCTAAAGTGAATTAGGCTTAGCATCGAGAGGATATGGACAATGAGATAGGAAGATTTTATGTTTAGCAAGTCCGGCTTCCCAACATAGGTTGTCTCATGAGATGGAAACCTTTTACGCTAGAAGTCGGGTTTCTAGTAGCAATCTCCTTATCCCATAACTATGTGCCCACATAGGTCTTTAGCTAGTGGATCCACCTAAAAGCTATCACGATAGTTCTACCTTAGGTAAGTAGGACACCCTCTTTTCTGTGTGGGGGTAGAACACCGGATTCCATGTAGCTCACATGGTCTATGTCGGTTAATGTTATTTTCCCTATATAATAAAGATGATGAATAAGACATGAACTATACTATGATTTCTTGGTAAGTTACTTAGTAGGAGTGGGGGTATGGGACTTCATTTCCACATTGCACAAGTAGACTTAGTAGGATGTTGTGGGATGGCTCCTTTATATTATGATGAGATACCAATATATGCATGTGTGTTGAATGGATAGTTGTTATGAATGACTTTCCTTATATTCAAGTAATGTATATGACTATTTCCTTATTTGTGACTAATGATTGTAATAAGGTCTAAAGATGATATGCATGATCAAGGTAGCTTCAAGGGGGTGCTTAGTAGGGTTGGTATTTTGGGATGCCAACCACACATTACACAAGTGTTCCTTAGGGGTTGCTAAGGTGTTTATATTACTATGTAATGAGTATAAATGTGATTATGGCTTGTGTTGTACGTTGTAAATGCATGTTGGTTTCTAAACTTGACAAAGGCATACTTTTCAACTAAAATGTCCTTTTTATCATATTTAAAGGATTTTATGCATGTTTCCATACTTTGTACATATTTGTGCTAACCCTTTCTTCCTCTGCATTTTTATAAGTGTAGGTTCCGGCTAGGTGACACACTCTCTCTTTCTTGAAGAAGACTTGGATTGCTTATCTCCAAGTTGTGGTGAGTCCTCAAGTTCAAGGACAGATTATCCATTTCTTAGTTCTATTGTACTTCTCATATTGAGACTATTATTGATGTAAAGTGCTAAGTACCAAACTTTGTACTATGTTTTAGATGGTGTATGAGACAAAGTCTAGATTCATATGATTTTCCCTTATGAAAAATGAAGCTCAACTTCTATTGTAAAAGTTTTAATTTCTTCTGCATTATTTCTATCTCTTATGTCATGATGATGCTAGAGGCTTGTATGAGACCCCTTCGGGGTCAAGTACATCGTGTTACGTCTTGGGGGGTACTCCTGGGTCGTGACAACAAGGTGGGCGAGGAGGAAATCGGTGAGGTTGTGGAGGTCGAGGAAATGGTAACTCAGGCAGAGGTACGCTGCAGCCAGGTGGGGAAGCCGCCCGTCCTGATGATGGGGCTCAGTGTTATGCCTTTCTGGGCATGATTGAGGCGGAGGCGTCTGATGCAATGATCACATGCACTATTCTCTGTGACCGTATGGCTAATGTGTTATTTGATCCGGGTTCTACTTATTCTTATGTGTCCATTTAGTTTGCCTTGGGATTTTTATATGATTTGTGATATACTTGATTCCCCCATCCATGTTTCTACCCCAGTTGGAGAGTCTGTCATAGTCACCCATGTCTATCGTGGTTGTCCTATTTTGTTTATGGGTTTTCAGACTTGGGCTAATTCGGCGATTTAGGACATGACTGACTTTGATATAACTTACGCATGACTTGGTTGTCCCTCTATTATGTTGTGTTAAATTGTAATGCTAAGTATGTGACTCTAGAGATCCCAGTAGGGAAAAATTAGAGTGGGAAGGGGTGTACAAGCCTAAGCTAGGTAAGATCATATCCTTAATTCGGGTTAGGAAACTAGTAGGGCAGGGTTGTTTGGCGTAGTTGGCTCATAACTGGGTTATTGAGGTTGAGTCTCTCTCCATTGAGTCTATTCATGTGGTGTCAGAATTTAGAGAAGTGTTTCCTACTGATTTGCCTGGTATGCCTCCGGATAGAGATATAGATTTCTGCATTGATTTGGAACCTGGTACCCGCTCTATTTCTATCCATCTATATCGTATGACCCCGGTAGAGTTGATAGAGCTTAAGGCTCAAATGCAGGAACTTCTTGATAAAGGGTTCATCCGTCCTGGTGCTTCGTCGTGGGGTGCTCATGTCTTGTTTGTAAAGAAAAATGATAGTAGTATGAGCATGTGTATAAATTACCGGCAATTGAATAGGGTCACCATTCGAAACAAGTACCCATTGCCTCGGATAAATGATCTTTTTGACTAGTTGCAAGGTGCATTAGTTTTCTCTAAGATTGATCAGAGGTCAGGTTACCATCAATTAAAGATTACACTTGAGGATGTGCCCTAGACGACATTCAGGACCCGCTATGGGCACTACGAGTTTCTAGTTATGTCGTTTGTGTTGACAAATGCGCCTGCAACTTTAATGAGTTTGATAAATCGGGTGTTCAAACCCTTTGTTGATTCGTTTGTGATAGTATTTATTGATGAAATTTTGGTTTACTTGAAAATTAAGGAAGAGCATGCCGACCATCTTCGTATTGTTCTGGGTGTTCTTGGGAAACAAAAGTTGTATGCGAAGTTTTCTAAGTGTGAATTTTGGTTGACTTCAGTTGCCTTTTTGGAGCATGTAGTTTCAAGGGAAGGGGTAATGGTAGATGCCCAAAGGATTGAAGCAGTTAAGAATTGGGTTCGGCCTAACTTTGTGACTGAACTTAAGAGTTTTGTGGGGCGGGCTACCTACTATCGTCGATTTGTGAAGAACTTTGCTTCTATTGCCACACATCTGACAAGGTTGACCAAAAAGGAGGTGCTTTTTGAATGGACTGAAAAGTGTGATGAGAGATTTCAAAAGCTCGAGTCTCTTTTGACTACAACACCTATTCTAGCACTACCGATGGAAAGTAAGGATTTTATTGTTTATTTTGATGCTTTCCATTCGGGTTTGGGTTTTGTGTTAATGCAGGATAAGAATTTCATAGCTTATGCATCATTGAGGTTGAAGGTGCATGAGAGGAATTACCACACATGATTTAGAATTGGAAGCGATGGTGTTAGCTCTTAAGTTCTGATGACATTACCTCTATTTGTGTCAAGTGTGAGGTGTTTACTGATCATCGTAGCTTGCAACATGTGTTTACTAAAAAGGATCTGAATTTGAGACAGCGAAGGTTGATCATAGGCATATTTATATGCCTAAGTTGTCAATATTTGCCCATGAATTGATTAGATTGAAGAATGATCTTTAGTTATTAGCTTGATTTTTGGTGTAACTTGTGATGACTATGCACTTACACACATGATTAGTTGTTTCAGGAACTCTCGAAGGAATTGGAGTTGAAATGAAGGAAGGAGTAAAGACATGCAAGAAAATGACTAAGGCAAAAATCAACAGTGCCTGGCATGCTGTTGGGTGCGCCGCGCCAATGCCTGAAAGACAGAGTCCATTTTGTGGTGTGCTGAGAGGCGTGACACGCCAAGGAGTAAACTTCAGAGACCTTTCTCAGGCGCTCTGCTAGGCACGACACGCCAAGTGGAAAGTCCTGCAGTGAGTATTAGGCGTGATGCTAGGCGCGAGGCTCCATAAAGTTGCTGACTTTTTCAACTAAAACATTAGTTAAAAGGATTCCTATTGTAATAGGTTTTGTCTCCAACTTTTCCAACTCTTATAAATAGACCCTTAGGGATCCATAGTTAGGGTTCAACTTTTATTGGGTGTGCAATAGAAAGTATCAACATTTGTAATAGGTTTTGATCTTCTAACTCTTCTATTTCCCAGAAATCACATAAAAATTTGTATTTTGTGGTTATGTAATAGCATGAGTGGTTAAACACCTTAGTTTTGGGGTTGTAGCTACGAATGGATTGTTGATTATTAAAGTCTTTTTGAATTAATTATTGGTTGTCATTATAAGTTGCTTTTATATTCTTATTTTAGTATTTTATGCTTGATCACCATAAGATAAATCTATTGTCTAATCTTAAAATCGGGAGAGGAGAAGTTAGATAGACCAGAGAATATAGAGAGCTCGATCGACCCATTTGATTGAGGTGATTAGTGTTCAGGAGTGACGCCCGGATGAATACCTTGCTTGGTTATGAAATAGGATGAAATATAAATGCTCGCTAGTTAGTCTATTTATCCCCGCTCAACGATGTAGTTAGATAGCTAATTAGAGTAGGCGACGAGAGGTGTATAGCCCAACTCATATAATTAACCCTATAAACCAGTAACTTGACAACTGAAATTAGTTCTAAACCGATGATATGATACATGAAATTCACTACATGCCGAATCCCTAGAATTGTCTTTTACTTTCTTGAAACATCATTTTAAAGTCGTTCATAATTGGTTACTTTTACTTATTGCATTATCAGTAGTAGTTAACAATCATCACAATCTCTTAAACGGTTACTGTTACTTTTATTTGTAGAATTAAGTGGTAGATATAAATTGATCATAAGTCCCTTGGGAACGCTAATTTGTTTCTTTAATAATCTATATTACTTGCGCGACCACGTACACTTGCGTGTATATTGGGGAGCAATAAGTTTTTGGCGCCGCTACCGGGGACTAAGAAATTGATTTATATTTGATCTTCTTAAGTCTACAATTAGAATATTCAGTTATTAATTATTTGATCTTAGCTTGAATATTGCAGGCACTTGACTTTCAGGTCTGGCTCGGAAGGGAGAACTTGTCGAACCTTAACGAACCCAAAAGAGTTTTACGCCAGCGCAGAAAAATGAATCAAGGACATCCAGGAGAATTAGGGTTAGGTGTTCGGGGAAACAATGAGGATAATAATTAAGACAGCGTGAATAACTCGGAGAACGTGAACAATGAAAAGAACTTGAATAACCAAGGAGTACCCTCTATCGTACCTGCTAGACCAGTCCGTGATGTGGCAGTCCCACTCACTGCCAATGTGGCATCTAGTATTAGGAAACCTCCTCCGGGGGGTAGATTAGAACTAAAACAGGGCATGGTACAACTTCTCCATTCTAATGGACAATTCACAGGTCTCCCTCAAGAGGATCTCTAAATCCATCTTAGGAACTTCATAGAGATCACTGATACATACATCCCAACTGGAGTCTCATCGGAATATGTAAGGCTGACATTGTTTCCATACCCATTGTTAGGAGCAGCAAAACATTGGTTAGACATTGAGCCAGCAAATTCCATCACTACCTGGGATTACCTAGCAAGAAAGTTCATGAGTCGATTCTTTCCATCCAAGAAAACCGCACGATTGAGGAGTGAGATATTATTCTTTAGGAAAAATCAATGGGCGGACATGTACCAAGCATGGGATCATTTCAAACAAATGTTAAATGCTTGCCCACACCACATGCAAACTAATGAGGTACTTGCTCACACTTTCTTTGAGGGTTTAGATTATAATGCTCGTGTACTTCTTAATAGTGCAGCAGGAGGACAGGCCCTAGATAAAACATGTGAATATGTAGGGAACCCAGGATATGAGGGGGATATGCCTAGAACCACAACCCAAAAGGCCGTGGGGATATTAGATGTAGATTAAGCTACTGCCATAAATCCCAAATTAGATGCAATGCAACATAACATGACCTTACATTTTAAACAAATGGCTCTAAACCATGCACCGGTAAACGTTGTACAACAGGCAGCCAATTGGTGTGAGGTATGAGGTAGTGGAGCTCATGAAACTGAGCAATGTGAGGCAAACCCGAATTCCGTAAACTATGTGGGTAATGCGCAAAGAGGTGGAGTTCAGCAAAATTATGGTAACACTTACAACCCTAGTTAGAGAAACCATCCTAACTTCTCATGGGGTGGGAACCAAAACCAAAAATCAGGCGCAAGGGGTTAAACAATACCGTTCTCAAGGGGCTGGGCAACAATACCAAAATCCTAACCAAAGCGCAAATCCTAGTGCACCAAAAGGGGGGATGACCAATGAAGAGCTACTCCAAAAGCTCATGACTGAAATAGAGACCAAAATAAATGCTAGAGTAGATAAGTAGGATGAGAACATCAGAAACATCCAATTGTCCTAAATGAGTTTAGAGAAACAAGTTGTGCAAGTAGCCAATTCTTTGAACTTGCGCCCCCAAGGTGGGCTACCCGGTGATACTGAACCCAACCCAAAGCAATTGCATGCGGTAAGTACTAGAAATGGGTTACAATTAGAGGAAATAGCTCCAAAGAAGAGAGACACTAAAACAGGTACCACATAAAAGAAATTCGAAGAGGTAGTAAAAAGCTCCAATGTTGAGGTACCCGTTCCTCAAAAGAAATTACCACCTCCGTTTCCACAAAGCCTCAAAAAGCATAATGAGGATGAATGCTTCGGTATCTTTCTCTCTCTCCTTAAATAGGTTCACATTAATCTGCCTTTGTTTGATATTTTGCAGGGTATCTCGAAGTATGCTAAATACATGAAGGACATTGTGGCTAGCAAGAGGAGGCTCACGGAGTATGAAACTATAACACTTACTGAAGAGTGCATCTCTAGAATCCAAAACAGACTACCCAAAAGGTTAAAAGATCCAGGTAGTTTTACTGTGCAGATTACAATTGGGCAAAGTGTTCATGCCCGAGGGTTGTGTGATTTGGGGGCAAGTATAAATCTGATGCCTTTGTCATTGTATCAAAAGCTTGGGTTGGGTAGTCCAAAACGAACCATTGTTATTCTCCAACTCGCTGACAGATCCATTACTATGCCAGAAGGGGTGGTAGAAGATGTGTTAGTTCAAGTAGGTTCATTGATTTTTCGTGTGGATTTTGTAGTCTTAGATTTTGAGCCCGATTCTGAAGTTCCATTTATTTTGGGACGTCCATTCTTGGCCACGGGTAGGGCATTGATTGATGTAGCAGCTGGTCAATTAACTATGAGGGCACATCATAAAGTTGAGGTATTCGATGTTTACCGCGCTTTAAAATTGCCTTCTATCTATGAAGAGTTGTCTGCTATTACTGCCTGGAACTAAAAACTCTGTCGGCTCACCTAAGGTATGTGTATTTGGGTGCTAATGAAACTTTTCCTGTTATACTTTCTGCAGAGTTCTCTAAATTACAGGTTGACGCGACATTGAGGATCTTAAAGTTGAGAAACAAAGCGATTGGATGGCAGATGACTGATATTCATGGGATTAGTCTGACGTTATGTATACATAAAATCTACATGGAAGAGGATCACAAACCAAGTGCCCAACATCAACGTCGACTAAATCCTTTGATGAAAGAAGTGGTAAGAAAGGAAGTAATAAAGTGGGTTGATGCTGGAATTGTGTACCCGATCTCCGATAGTAAGTGGGTAAGTCATGTGCAATGTGTCCCTAAGAAGGGAGGTATGACTGTGGTAAGGAACAAAAAGAATAAGTTAATTCCTACTAGAACAGTGACTGGTTGGAGAATATGTATGAATTACCGGAAACTTAATGATGCCACCCGGAAAGATCACTACCCTATTCCCTTCATTGATTAGATGCTTGACCGACTAGCAGGGCAGGAGTACTTTTGTTTCTTAGATGGGTATTCCGGTTACAACTAGATCTTGATTGCACCCGAGGATCAGGAAAAGACCGCGTTCACTTGTCCTTATGGTACCTATGCTTTCAAACGCATGCCATTTTGACTTTGAAATTCACCGGCGACTTTTCAAAGGTGTATGATGGCCATTTTTCATGATATGGTGAAGACTTTGTAGAGGTTTTCATGGATGATCTGTCTTTGGGAAGTCTTTTGAGGTATGTCTCCGGAATCTTGATAAAGTTCTTCCTAGATGTGAAGGCACTAACTTAGTGCTAAATTGGGAAAAGTGTCATTTTTTGGTTAGAGAGGGGATAGTGTTGGGACACAAGGTGTCTAAGTCAGGTTTAGAGGTTGATAAGGCCAAGGTAGAAGTTATTGAAAAATTGCCCCTTCTCATTTCTATAATAACGGGTGCATAGTTTTCTTGGTCATGCAGGTTTCTACCAGTGATTCATCAAGGATTTTTCCAAGATTGCAAGACCTATGTGCAGTCTGTTGGAGAAGGAGGTGAAGTTTGACTTTGATTAGATGTGCTTGAAAGCTCTTGAGATGTTGAAGAAGAACTTAATTCAGGCTCCCAGCTTAATTTCTCCTGATTGGGGACTACCATTTGAACTCATGTATGATACAAGCAATGTAGCAGTGGGTGCAGTGTTGGGACAAAGAAAGAAAAAAGTGTTCCACTCGATCTATTATGCAAGCAAGACCCTTGGCTCTACACAGGCTAATTACACAGTGACTGAGAAGGAGATGCTAGCTCTAGTGTTCGCCTTCGACAAGTTTAGATCGTATTTGGTAGGTACTAAAGTGATTGTTTTTACTGACCAAACAGCTGTTAGGTACCTATTCAACAAGAAGTATATTAAACCAAGGCTGATTCGATGGATATTGCTTCTCCAAGAATTTGACATTGAGATCAAAGAAAGGAACTGTACTGAAAATCAAATAGCTGATCATTTGTCTAGGTTGGAGGATTCTTCCCATTTGAATGAAGGTGAGCAAATTCGAGAAGAGTTTTCGGATGAACAATTGATGGTATTAGATATCTCTCAAGTGTCATGGTATGCAAACATTGTGAATTTGATAGTAAGCGGAGAGTATCCTCTGGGTGCAACCACCTAACAAAAGAAAAGGCTCAAGCATGATGCTAAGTTCTATATCTGGGATAAACCGTTCTTTTTCAAGCAAGGTGTGGACTAGGTAGTGAGAAGATGCATTCCGGAGTATGGCATTCACAAAGTGCTCGAAAGTTGTCATGCTAGCCCATATGGAGGTCACCACGGAGGAGAGCGCACAGTGCATAAGGTACTTCAATCTGGTTTCTTTTGCCCTCATTATTTAAAGATTCTATTGCTTTTGTGAAGGGTTGTGATAAATGCCAAAGATTGGTTACTATTTCAAAAAGATATGAGATGCCGCTAAGTAACATTTTGAAAGTGGAAATCTTTGATGTGTGGGGTATTGACTTCATGGGTCCCTTCCCACCATCTAGTGGAAACCAATACATTCTTGTGATTGTGGATTATGTGAGTTAATGGGTTGAGGTTGTAGCTCTTCCTTCGAATGATTCAAAGGTGGTGATCAAGTTTATCAAGAAGCACATCTTCACTCGCTTTGGCACTCCAAGAGCAATCATAAGTGATGGAGGTAAGAATTTTATTAACCATCTAGTTAAAAATCTTCTTGCTAAGTATGGTATTTGGCATAAGTTTACTATAGCTTACCATCCTCAAACGAGTGGCCAAGTGGAGGTTTCGAATAGAGAGGTGAAGCAAATTTTGCCGAAAATGGTGAATGCGCAGAGGAAAGATTGGTCTGAGAAGTTAGATGATGTGTTGTGGGCATATAGGACTACGTATAAGACACCCATAAGGACTTCTCCCTATCACATAGTATTTGGGAAATCATGTCATCTTCTGGCGGAATTAGAACACCAAGCTTATTGGGCAATTAAGAAGTTGAACTTGGACCCCGAGCTGGCCGGTAAAAAGAGAGTAAATCAATTGCATGAACTTGAGGAGTTTAGGCTCCACGCGTATGAGAATGTCAAGCCTTACAAAGAAAAGACGAAGAGGTGGCATGACAAGCACATAGTTACTCGTACTTTCACTCCGGGGGGGAAAAGGTACTACTCTTCGACTCTAGATTGAGTTTATTCCCCGAAAAACTAAGGTCTAAATGGATTGGTCCTTTTGAAGTGGTAAGAATAACACAACATGGGACTGTTGAACTGAAAGGTAAGACTGGCCTTACGTTCTTGGTTAATGGGCAAAGAGTGAAACACTACTTTGGTGAGGATTCGGATCATGATCGGGAGGCTCTTGAGCTAAATGACGAATGATCCAAGTTGCGTCGTGCTGCGACGTTAAATTTAGTGCTACATGGGAGGCAACCCATGAACAATGTAATAGATAGGTAGTTAGTTTTTGAATTTTGATTTTTGTTTAGTGTAGTTTCAATTCTTAAAATCTAGGAATTACTTTTAATTATTAGTTTTAGCTAGATAAGTTTTTTCATTATTTGTAACTTAGTTTGTAATAGTGAAAAATGAAAAAAGAAATACATAAAGCTAGGCGCGCCGCGGCTGGCATAAAAGGTCAAAGGATAAATTAGGGCGCGACACTAGAGCATCGCCCAGCCATTGCACCTCTTGAGTGTGGATTGGCGCTCTGCTTGGCACGCCACGCTAAGGCCCTACGGTCAGAGCACCTTTTCAGGCACCATCGGGAGGCATCGCGCCCCCACCCAGATTTCCAAGGATCCGGGTTTCAACCCGATTTACCCGACCCATCCCCTCCATAAAATCCCTAACACTCAAATTCAACCCCTATTCTTTCAAAACCCACCGCCCTAACCTCTCTTCTTCTTTCCAAAAATCTTCTTCTTCCTCCATAATTCCTCGATTAAAACTCCCACACAAACCTTTCATTTTCCCAACTTCCTCAACTCTTCTTCTTCCCCACTCTCTCGTATAAATACCCCCATAATCTTCTCCACTCTCTCACACCCTCTCTCCAAGCACAAGAAAAACAAATTAAAAAATGTTTTCCCTCTTCTCCCTTACCCACTGCCCAACCCGACCTCCCCTCTCTAATTTCGATCATTTTCTTTTTCTCCATTTTTGTTTTTCTTCATTGGTTGTAATGGCACCAAAAGTAAACAATAGGGTGGGTTCCAAGAGTAGTAGAAAGGGTGAAACTTTCGAGTCCTCTAGTGGCCGGAATCCGATGCAAAAATTCGGCAAAAAGGCTGGGCATGGTTCGAATGTCAAAGGGAAGCTAAGTATATGGGCGACGAATATGTGAATGAGGTAATATTGCAGTCACAATTTCCTATTATTTATCGGACTGTGATGGAGTTGGGGATGAAGTTTATCTTTAAAAATCAGGGTTATTGTAATTTGACGTTGGTTACGGAATTTTATGCTAAGTAGCTTACTGAAACAAAATATAAAACAGTTCCTGTTAGGGGGAAGGATGTGAAATTTTCTTCTCGAATTTTGAATGAGTTTTTAGGAGCCCCGAATTGTGATGTTGAAGAGTTCAATAGCTTGAAGGATAAACCTCCTTGTAGTGACATCTGACATACATTGTGTGGGGTTGAGTCGACTGTTAGGTGGGAGCGAAGTAAGGATACTGGGAGGCATAATACCCTTCACTTTGCTAAGTTTAATCAGGTTGCCCGGGCGTGGTTGAAATTAGTGTGTAGTGTGTTGTTGGCTACCAAACATTTGACTGAGGTGACGCGGGATAGGGTGGTTTTGGTCTATATGTTCATAAAGGGAATGCCTATTAATGTTGGGGTAATTCTAAGGCAAAATATGATGAAATTTAGGAACAATTTAAGGTGGAGGTTCTGTTATGGGGGGTTCATTCTGAAGGATGAGGGTATTGAAGAAGAAGCGGTGGACATGACTGTTGCTTACCACCCTGATTTGACGGGCAAGATAGTTGATGTCACTAAGACGAAAGCATTGGACATGTCTCATGGATTTGTTTGTCAGCCCAAGAGAGGCAAGCTCGCGATAATAGTATTATGGTTAGGATGTTCGGCATGACAGAATTGCAATTACAGATAGGAGGACGTCTGGTTACTAACGAGGAGATGGAGACTTTGGCGGATCAATATCCGTTGTTCGAGAGTGCAACTTTTCTGTACAGGTCTGGTCCTACCTTTTTGGAGCCTTTGGACGATGATGAGGCTACTGTTGATGAGGCGATTGATGATGAGAATGATGTTGTTGATGAGGAGGCGAATGCCTTGATGGTTTTTTATGACGGTGATGACGAGGCCTAAAGGCCCGAGGGAGTATTCCTAGCTCTATACTTTGCTTTATTTGTGCACTGAGGACAGTGCTTATTTTTAAGTGTGGGGTGGGTAATATGTCTCTATTATATATAGTTGTTTATTGCTTTATCGAGTCTAGTGTTTTAGTTAAAAAAAAATTATTTTGGGTTCCTCAGCGTTTTTTTTCGAGTACTTTTACTGAGGATAGTCCCTTTGAACTGACTAGGACTAGGTTACTGCTTTATTGAGTCTTAGAATCGTCATAGGAGTGACAGTTCCCAATAATGGATGGATGACGACTGTCTTAAGGGAAATTAGTCCCATAGAGGAGTAGAATTGAGAAACCGACCTTAGTCTTTTGAAACCATGTCTGAAAAAGTTAGTCAAATGTCATGGGTAGTCATAACTGGAAAAGTGCAATAGAATGATAACCTTGAAACACGTATGTGTTCTTAGTTTTGACTCAAAAATATAAAAAAAAATATTTAAAAAAATGGGCTTAATTGTGTAGTAGTATCGTAATGCAAGTTGTATGAGCATGCTAGTTGATATTTCCTTATATGTGTCATGATGCCATGTGTGGTGAGTGTTGATTGGTTCTTGCTCGACTTGACATCTAGAACTTGCCTTGTGTGTGAATTAGTAGCATGTATGACTTAGGGAATGTGATCGAGGCGTTTCTTTGAAATAGCCAATTCTTAACTCTACTTCTATGCCTAGCATTGAAATTATCCCTACTGAAGCCCCATTGAGCCTTTAGCCTTGTTTGTTGATAAGCCACATGACAAGCCGAAACCCGTTCGTTTGATACCAAGTTCTTTTGATCCTAATAAAATCCTTAATGCACTATGTTAAGAAGAGGGGTTGAAAATTGTTGGTTGATATAAGAAACGGTGAAATGCTAAATTGAGTGGAAAATAAAAGAATAAGTAAATTTCTTTTTTGGCCCTGGTCCGTAGAGACAATGTGCACCTCAACTCAATTGAGGGTGGCTATTTCAGAAATATGCTCTAAACATTGGCCCTGGTCCTATCAAGGATAATGTGTACCTTACTAGGACTTTAAAATCTACAGTGAGGGTGGCTAGTGCAAAAGCATTAAAAAAAATAAAGGGCAAAGATGGAGCAAAAAAAAAGGGTTAATAGTCATGAAGTGTGTACTAGTAGGAAAGAAAAACTATGAAGGAGAGTGTTGGCAAAATAATGACATGTGCATTAGGGAGGTGTAGTCACTAAAATGATTCCTAAATACTCTCTCCCTCACCTTAAGCCGACATTACAGCCAAATAAAAGTCCTTTTGATTCCTTGAGAAATATAATGCAAAAGTAAGAATACACTATGGGCAAGCTTATGGTCTGTTAAGAAAAGTAAGAACTTCTTTTGTGAGAGTGAATTGATTGTTTGAAAAAATAGGCCTTGTTGATATTGTGATTGTTTGAGTGAAAGGCTTTACTAAACAAGAATAAGTGAGGGCATTCATGACATGTATAGGATTTTCTAATTGGTGTGTTTGTATGAGTTTGCATTAGCCCGAAAAATAGTACAAGAGTCCTTCTTTGAGCATGTGTTGTAACTTGGTGTATATGTTGTGAAATGTTGCATCCATTTTGAACTACAAGATCATGATTAAAAGTGTTTGGTTGATTTTAAGGTGGGTTGATAAGTCCAAGGGTTGTGAAAAAGAGTTGATAGTCTAGAGATTGTTCGAGGACAAACAAAAGTCTAAGTGTGGGGTGGTGAACTTAGGCATATTTATATGCCTAAGTTATCAATATTTGCCCATGAATTGATTAGATTGAAGAATGATCTTTATTTATTAGCTTAATTTTTTGTGTAACTTGGGATAATTGTGCACTTACACACATGTTAGTTGTTTCAGGAACTCTCAAAAGGAATTAGAGTTGAAATGAAGGAAGAAGGAGTAAAGACATGCAAGAAAATGACTAAGGCAAAAATCAACAATGCCAGGGGTACTGTTGGGCGCGTCGTGCCAAGGCCTGAAGGATAGAGTCCTGTTTGTGGCGTGCTGAGAGGCACGACGCGCCAAGGAGTCAACTTTAGAGGCTTTTCTCAGGCGCTCTACTAGGCGCGGCGTACCAAGTGGAAAGTCCTGCAGCGAGTATTAGGCGCGAGGCTCCATGAAGTTTTCGACTTTTTCAACTAAAACATTAGTTAAAAGGATTCCTATTGTAATAGGTTTTGTCTCCAACTTTTCCAACTCTTATAAATAGACCCTTAGGGATCCATAGTTAAGGTTCGAATTTTATTGGGTGTGCAAGAGCAAGTATCAACGTTTGTAATAGGTTTTGATCTTCTAACTTTTCTATTTTCCGGAAATCATATGAACAATTGTATTTTGTGGTTTTCTAATAGCATGAGTGGCTAAACGCTTTAGTTCTAGGGTTGTAGCTATGAATGGATTGTTGATTATTAAAGGCTTTATGAATTAATTATTGGTTTTCATTATAAGTTGCTTTTATATTCTTGTTTTAGTATTTTATGTTTGATCACCATAAGTTAAATATATTGTCTAATCTTAAAATCGAGAGAGGAGAGGTTAGATAGACCAGACAATATAGAAAGCTCGATCGACCCATTTGATTGAGGTGATTAGTGTTCAAGAGTGATGCCCGGACGAACACCTTGCCTGGTTACGAAATAGGATGAAATATAAATGCTCGCCAGTTAGTCTATTTATTCCCGTTTAACGATGTAGTTAGATAGCTAATTGGAGTAGGCGACAAGAGGTGTATAGCACGACTCATATAATTAACCCTATAAACCAGTAACTTGACAACTGAAATTAGCTCTAAGCCGATGATATGATACATGAAATTCACTACATGTTGCAGCCCTGGAATTGTCTTTTACTTGCTTGAAACATCATTTTAAAGTTGTTCACAATTGGTTAATTTTACTTATTGCATAATTAGTAGTAGTTAAGAATCATCACAATCTCTTAAACAGCTATTGTTACTTTTATTTGTATAATTAAGTGTTAGATATAAATTGATCATAAGTCCCTTAGGAATGATAACTCGTTTCTTTAAGAATCTATATTACTTGCGCGACCACGTACACTTGCGTGCATATTGGGGAGCAACAATGGTGGATGGAGTTGCTCAAGGACTATGATGTGACCATCCAGTATCATCCGGGCATGACTAATATAGTGGCAGACGCGCTAAGTCGGAAGACGGTGAGTATGGGTAGTCTAGCTTGCTTGAGTGTATCCAAGCGACCTTTGGTTAAGGAAACTTAGACCTTGGAGTCTAAGTTCATGTAGTTGGGCATCTCATAGAAAGGTGGGGTGTTGGCTAGCATTGAAGTAAGGGCCACGTTAATTGAGGATATCAAGGCCAAATAGTTTGAGGATGGGCATTTGAAAGAGCTCAAAATTAAAACAATATCTAGCAAGGCACAAGAGACCACTCTTGATGCGGGAGGTGTGCTAGTTTTAAAGGAATAATTTGTGTTCCTAGAATAGATGACTTGGTTCAGAAGTTGTTGAAAGAGTCCCATGGTTTGCGGTATTCCATTCATCCGGGTATGACCAAGATATACCGAGATTTGATTCGACTTTATTGGTGGCCTTACATGAAGAAAGATACAGCGGAGTTTGTGGCTAAGTGTCAAAATTGTCAATAAATAAAATATGAACATCAGAGGCCTGCAGGTTTGCTTCAGACAATGCCTATTCCAGAATAGAAGTGGGAAATGATAGCTATGGATTTTGTCATTGTTCTTCTCAAGACTTTGGGGAATTATGATTCTATTTAGGTAGTGGTTGACATATTGACTAAGTCAGCCCATTTTATTTCGGTCAAAATAGATTATAATGCTCAGCAGTTGGCCAAGGTTTATGTGAAAGAGATAGTGAGGTTGCACGGGGTGCCCCTTTCTATCATCTGAGACGGTGGTACGTAGTTCACCTCCAAGTTTTGGAGGAAATTACATGATGAATCGGGCACACAACTCACTTTTAGTACAGTTTTTCATCCACAGATGGACGGGCAGTCGGAGAGGACTATCCAAGTGTTAGAGGACATGTTGAGGGCATGTGTGATTGACTTTGGAGGGCATTGGGATAAATTCCTACCATTGTGTGAGTTCTCTTATAATAATAGTTATCACTCCAGTATAGATATGGCACCATTTGAGGCACTATATGGGAGGGGATATAAATCACCCATAGGATAGTTTGAGGACGGACATGTGAAACCTTTGGGGGTTGATTTAGTGAAGGATGCTTAGGATAAAGTGAGGAGTATTCAAGCTAAGCTTTTAGCAGCCCAGAGTAGGCAGAAAAAGTATGCAGACCATTAGGTAAGAGACATGGCATTTTAGACTAGTGAAAAAGTTCTTCTTAAGGTATTACCCATGAAAGGGGTGATGAGATTTGGCAAGAACGACAATCTTAGTCCTCGATACATTGGTCCATTTGAGATTATTGACTGTGTAGGACAGGTATCGTATAGATTGGCTCTACCTCCTAACCTATCGGGAGTTTATCTAGTATTTCATGTGTCCATGTTGAATAGATATCATGGTGATGGGGATTACATTATAAAATGGGACTTAGTGTTACTAGACAAAGATATTCCGTTTGAGGAGGAACCGGTTGCAATTCCTGATCGCGATGTACGAAAGCTGAGAACCAAAGAGATTAAGTCCGTGAAAGTTCAATGGTAGCATCGTCCAGTTAAGGAAGCTACTTGCGAAACAGAAAAGGACATGCGAGACAAGTATCCCCAGTTGTTCGATGATTCAGGTACTACTTCACTCTTACTTTAACATGTTTTTCCTAAGTTTATCACTTAGGGATGAGTGATGGGTAAATTGGTATCTATTATAATGACTTTCTCCCGTCGTTATAGAAAATCCAACAGGGAATATTTTTTGGGCCGGAAAACTTTTTCGTAGTAACTTGAAAATTTCTAGCCTAGTCTAGATTTGGACGAAATCAGAGTCAGTGAGGTCAAGGGAAATCTGGTAATAGATGAGAGATCTAATAATGAATTTGATTTCATGAGTGAATAGCTAAGGCGTAAAGGAGCTTGTACGACTTTACGGAATTGAATTCGGGCGAGTAGAACTCCCGAAACTAATCTTACCATGAACGGGTAGTTTCTAAGTGTCATGGGTTGAGGTGTGTTGTGAAATGGGGATTTGAAACTCTAATTCCGACGTTCTGTCTCCGCACAAGCCGCCAAGGCTAGATTTTTTCCGCCAGGGTGCGGCCGATGTGGCGGGATGGTGGCTGCAATAGCGGACCAATGTAACACCCCAGAAACTAGTAGACTAAACTAGGGCAAAGTGTGAGGGTTAAAGGCAAGGAAGAGGGCAAGAGCCAAGGAAGAGGACTAGGGCAGTCCACTCTTACATGGACACTGCCTCACCTTCCATGACCACCACCACAGCTCGTTGTGTGGCTCGTGGTGGGCTAGGTAGTGGCTAAACAAAGGCTGTTGTCACGACCCGGGATCACCCCCTAGTCGAAATCGACGTACTCGACCTTGAAGAGGTCTAATACAAGCCTCTTAGCATTCATTCATCGCATAGACACTAAAAACCATAAGGAATTAAAAACTTTCTTTACCAAGAAAACATTTCAAAAAAAAATAAATAATAGCCAGCGGAAGACTTTCTAGACTTTATACATGATGTCTCAAAACCATCTAATACTTTAGAGTACAAAATTCGGGACCAATCCCATACACAACTTAAACAATACTAAAAAGACATAAAAGAACATATGGGGTATTGTCCTCGAATATATGAGGACTCACCAAGTCTTCATCTTCAACACTTAGAAACCTATCAAATGGCCATGACATGTCACCATCTCCAAATCCCTACACTTTAGTCAAAAAGGGAAAGAAA
>NC_064285.1:47978279-47994780 GCF_019186545.1 Solanum stenotomum | reverse complement strand
TTTGTGAAAAGACCAAAATGCCCTTAAATTTCCGGACGGACTCCCTGCCAACTGCCCAACTTTCAAAGGGCATAACTCGCTCATACGAACTCAGAATCAAGCAAACTTGGTGGCGTTGGAAAGATCGTTCCAAGGGCTTTCCAAAAATAACTGGAACTACTCCTGGATCATCCTGAGCTAGGAGTTATGACTGCTCAAAGTTGGCCAAAAACTCACTGATTTCCACACTTGGCCGAATTTCCAGATTCTGAATTTTTTTCCAAAAATGACTACTTCAATTTCAAGCTTCTTCATATTCATTTTAAATTATCGGATGTTACAGCTGCCCAAAACAGCCCCCTCCACACGAGCCACTTCACGGCTCGTGGTGATGACCGCAGCTCATGGGAAGGCTCGTGGTGGTGCCTTAGATTTTTAGGGGTTAAGGGAAAGGTTTCCTAGCTACTGTATCATGACCACGAGAGGCACCATGGCTCGTGGTAAGCACTACGGCTCGTGGAGCCTCATGTGAAGGGATTTTCACTAGACTTAGAGCTTAGGGTCAACTTCAAATGATGATATGTCTTAGCTCAAAACGAATAAGGTGGGCCATTACCTATCCAGTTAAAGGTCTCTGAGACCTCTTTTCAACACCACTGAGTTTGCCCAATTCTCATCTCTGAGTAAAACGTTATGCTCGAAATAGTGAAGCACTGTCACGCCAAAAATTCTTCGCGACCCGTTAGACGGGCCGTGGTGATGATAATGATCCGTGAAGGCGTCCTTCATGCCATTTCAACAGTTTCCAGTCAGAGAACTTCTTGGGTCTTTTCCCAATTGTTTTAACTCAAAGATCTGTCCTTTTTCCCAAGCCTAGGAGCCCTATATAAGTCATTTTAACCCCAAAACTCACCAATTAAGTCATTTATTCCAAAACCCAAAATAATTCCCAAAGTTCATCCTCTCCAAAAATTCTCTCTCTAGAAAGCTCAAAGAAGAAGAAGAAGAAGAAGAAGAAGAAGAAGAGGGTCAAGCTAGGTCAAGTCAAGACTCCATTGTTTCAAGTTTCTAGGCTTTATGATCAAGGTATGATGGCTTATTCATCCATGGAGTCCCCCAGAATTCCCCCAATTGTGAAGACCAATCCCCAATTCAAGTTAGGGTTCCTTCCAATATTGTTGGCTAAGTTGAGTTTGATTCCAATTGAGTGGATAGTACTTGTTTATGATTGATTTAGTAGTGAATCATGTTATTGTGATGATATTACATGTTTTCTATGGCTAGCCCTAGTCTAATTGATGAGATTGAAGTTATGTGAGTTTATGCCAAGAAAGGTGAAATTGAGGATTTATAGATGATCTTCTAAAATTGATGTTACGAATAGTAATTGTTCAAGAATAAAAGCAAGTAGACATGAATTGAATTAGATCATAGTATATATAATGGACCATGACTAGTAATGATAGAGATTGAGACTTATGATGAGATATGGTTAGAATTGCTTAAGAAAGAAGTATGTGATTAGAATGCCATGTAATCTAGGTTCATAAAAGGCATCTAAGAAGTAAAGCTATTAAGAGTAAAGACTCATAATTATGAATGTTGACTTCTAGGGTTTTGAAGGTAAAGCTAATATGATGAATTATGTATGATGAGTCCCTAAGAGGGAAGTTGACTTGATAATGGTTGACTATTAGATAGAATGGCTGAGGTAGGACATTACCCACCTAATCTACCTCATGAATGTTTGAATAAATAAAGGGATACAATCACATGAGTTAGGATGATATCCATGTCTAGTGTTTGAACCCTAAGTGTGATGATTGAAAGTAAGTTTTGAACCTCAAGGAGGTGAATTATGAGATTAAGCTTATAGTAATTGAACCATTTGAATCATGTTATCATACATGTCTAATGTAGTAATTCTAGATGTGTTGATTGAGTATGAGCTATGGTCCTTGAAGGACAAAGTATGAGAATTATGTATGACTACGAGATTGTGTACATGCTTTATGAACACTTTGAGAGTAAAGTGACTAGGCTCATGACCTAAGTTGTTGTGTTTTTGAAAGGTTATTCTCATATACACACCTAGGTATGAATATGATATGATGTGAGTAGTTCCCTCACAATATGATGATTCTAAGGTTGGAAGACTAGTCTCACCTAATGAATCTATATGAAGACATGGACTGTGAAAGGTTGTTCTCACGCATGATCTAATGAACTATAGTATGAGTTATGTTGGATTGAGTGTCAAGACATTCTTCCATAAATATGAACTTAAGTCAAGACTTAATATGAACTCAATGGAAATTATGCTTAGCACCGAGTGGATATTGAATATGAGACGGAAGCTTTTACGCTAGTTGGTCTGGCTTCCCAATGAAAGATTTTACCCTAGTTGAGTCCAGCTTTCTAAATGGGTTCCTTCAACCTTAGTTGAGTCCGGGTTCCCAAAATATATATCTCATGAGATGGTAACCTTATACCTTAGGAGAGTCCAGGTTTCTAGTATCAATCTCCTTATCCCATAAACTGTGTGCCCTCGTAGGTTACTTAGATATTGGATCCACCTAAGCTAAGAGTATGATTCTACCTTAGGCAAGTAGAAAAACCCCTTTTTGGTGTGGGGTAGACACCGGATTCCATGTTAGCTCACATGGTCTATGTTGGTTAAGGCTAATTCCCACAACAAGAATATGAATTATGAATTATGGTTACTCAAGAAGTTTTACTTAGGATGGGTGAGATTTATGGGGTCTTATTCATGCATTGCACAAGTATGCTTTAAGGGTATCTATGGTATGTTCCTTTTATGTCATGATGATCTATGTAATGAATATGTTTATGACTTATGCTTATGATGTATGCTTAGTTTGAATTGTTGCTATAGTTGCCTTCCAATGCATGTGTGACTAAAGGTAAGTATTCTCCTGTCTTTGATAAGTAAGATAAGGGTGAGATAAAAAGATAGTAAGTATGAATGAGAACCTAAAGTGACTTGCTTAGCATGGGTGGGATTATAGGGTCTTGTCCATGTATTGCACAAGCTTGCCTTGAGGTGACTTACGTAGAGTTTCTCTTATGTCATGTTAAAATAGATGCATTAAATATGCCTATGTCTATGTTGTTATCTCTTATGCTTATAGCCTATGTCTTATGATGATGTCTCTTATGTTCATGACTTATGATATTGTCTCTTATGATTATGGTAGATGTCTTATGTTGACTAATGCCTCTTATATGCTCTTATGATGTCATGCTATCTATTACATTTAGTACTTTTGTACGAACGCATACTCTTGCCTAGATTCTCATCAAATGTAGGGTTCGGCGATTTTGAGTTCCATTCTTGAAGATAGGTTTCTAGAAGTGCAAGGATTTGAAGACTTGGTGAGTCCTCATAGCATCGAGGATGTGATCACCTTTCCTTTATGTTTTAAACTATTGTATGGGCTACATCCCAAAGAATTATTCAAGTTGTATTAGATGGTTTCAGACAAGTGTTATAAACTTTCACTTGCTTTTATAAAAGACTTCAATTGTATGGAAAAAGTTTTAAAATTTCCGCATCATTTCTATTTACTTTATGTTATGATATGCTAAGTGGCTTGTGTTAGGCCTTTTGGGGTCTAGTACACCATGTTACATCTAGGGTGTACCCCTGGATCGTGACAACCAGTCCCGAATTAAGTCAGAAATAAATCCCAAAAATGTCATTATTCTGTAAAATTCCTTCTTAAGAGTTAAGAAACGAACCAGGGTGACTTCTTGACAGTTTTTCACCATTATTAAGGCTAAAGGTAAAGTTTTTACTCCCCGAATCCATTATTCGATCTGTAGAATGTAAATTCATGGGTAATTATTTTGGAACTGTTTTGGATGGTGGGAAAAATCCCTAACTGCATATTAGGATCATGGGTTTGGTCTAAGGTTGATGATTTCGATTATAATCCGGGTAATTAAGCCTTGTTAATTGATCCTCGTGTTATATTTATTATTTGTAGACCAAGAACAAGCGGAAAGATTTTGGAAAGGGAAGAATCAAGTTTCTTAGGAGGGTTCAAGCTTTGTTCGACGTAGGTAATGGTTGTGATTTCATGTTTGTGTGATGTATGTTAGTAATTACTTCATTATAATGCATGTATGTATGTGAATGTTGCACTATTGATCACATTAATCGTAAACGAGTATGAATAAATGATTGTATGCCATGAATCAACACTTGATTGTATGAATTGGAGAATGTACCTTGTGATTTTGATTGTGGCATGTTGAATGGAAAAGGTGTCATGCTCCGATACATTAACTGGATCAGATGTCACGTACCGACATACATATTGGAACGGGTGTCATGATCCGACACACTAACTTGCAACAGGTACCACGTACCGGTACACTAACAGTTTGGGTATGGATTCCATGAGAGGGACCATTGACTTGTCACGTAAATGTGTTATTTGAGAATGTGGAATTGTACATTGATCCTGAAATGATGATTGATATTGTATATGTTCGGTATATGCCTGTTTTAATATTTTGTGGTTACTTATATATGCTTCACTCATTGAAATAGTTGTTTGATCCTACCAGTACAGTGTGGTTGTGTACTGATACTGCACTTGCTCTTTCTTTGTTGAGTACAGGTCATCTTGAGGCGGTTAGTTTAGAAGACCAGTGATCGATCGAATTCAAGAGTGAGCCAGTTCTTCCAGGCTACCATAAGTTCTCCTTTTGTTCAGTCTATCTTATTCGGACTTAGATTAGTACTTTAGATATTCGTATTTTTAATTGAGTTGTACCCATTTCCTTTAGACTTATGGTTCCTTGTTAGAGTTTTGGTACATTTACTTTCAGGTTCTAGGGAGTATTTCCGCAATATTTTGTTAGTCGTTGTTAGATCTTTTAGAGTTTATGGGAACTCTATTTGACTTTTGCATTTAAACATGCTTCTGTATCTTTAAATGCTTGGCAATTGATTAAGTTGTGTAGTTCTTGGGTTAGCTAATTAGTATTAATGGTTCTCCCACCGGAGGGTTAGTGTGGGTGTCAATCACGACGGTCTGGATCGTGATAGCACCTCGTGGACAAGTACTCAGACTAATGAAATTCTTATCCAATAGGACCTTTAGCTTACCTTTTTAACTCCTTAAGTTCTGTCGGAACTATTCTGTAAGTAAGAATAAAGATAGCCTACATATCTAGAAGAAGGTTAATTTCAAAGTCGATTTTCCTTTCGGGAGGAACACTAGAAAGATCTTCTTGAAACACTTTCGGAATTTAATTCACAATAGGAACTGACTCAAAAGTAAGAGTTTCAGAATCTATATCCCTAACTGGTACTAGATGATAAATGCAACCCTTAGAAACCATTTTTCTAGCTTTAGGACACAAGATAAACTGACCCATAGGAGTAGAATTACTAGCCTTCAATTCTATGAATGGTTCATTCGGAAACTGAAACTTAACTACTCGGGTTCTACAGTCAATAAAGGCATAAAAAGCATAAAGTCAATTTTCACCGGAAATAGTGTCGAAATCAAGAATATCCAACACTACAAGATAAGCTGAGGTGATTTTCTAAAAAAATTGAGACCGGGCAATCGCTGAAAACCCATTTAGCTAGAATTGAATCACTGACCAGAGTAAAGACTCAAAGGATTCTAATAAAAAATTTGGGGCTCATATCAAACTTCATAGCAACATAAGGAACCACGAAAGACAATGTAGCACTTGGGTCTAATAATGCATAAACATCAAATTAAAATACTCACAACATATCAGTGACCACATTTAGGGAAGACTCCTAATCATGTCGAGTCTGGAGAACATAAAACATGTTCTGATGTTGTCTGCCACTAGAACTAGATAAAGCACACTAATGAATAGGGCGGCCAGAAGAAATAGGTTGAATCTACCGAAGACTATCTCCACCCTTGTTAGCAATTGAAAGGGAATCTCTCAACCTATGACCAGTCTTACCACAACCAAAATATGCACCATAATTGGCTAAGAAATCACCTGAATGACCATTCCCATATTTCTAACATATAGGGATAGGATGTCCACTAGAAGCATTCTTTTGAGACTTAGGGTTAGGTACTATTTCCTTGTTGAACTTAGGAACCGGAGAATTAGCAGAAGATGAGACCGAGCCTGAATGCCTTTACCAAAATTGAGAACGACCATCACCACTGTATCTCTGATGAGAGTAGTCAACACTATCGGTCTAAGCCATCTTAGTCTCCCTAGCACTCTTCTTAAGCTTCTCTTCCTCAATTTATTGAGCATGAGTCATAAACCTAGAAATGTTCATTTCCTTAATCAATATGGCGGTTCTATACTCCTTTACCACCAATTTCGAGACTCCGAAAACAAATTTGCTCATCTAAGCTTTACAGTCAGAATATACTTGGAGATTTGAGTGAACTTCAAAGCATATTTCTTCACTCTCATATTACCTTGCCTCAAATTGACGACAAATCAATTAGAATTGAAGTATTATTGAATGTTAATGAATCAATTTCAATATTAATCACCTCTTTTCAAATAATAACATCTGTTGGAGACAATTTCATTGAGATATTCTAGGATCTTCTTCTATATTAAACAAAATAGGCTTTTGTGTACAGACTTTAATTTTATCTCCCTTCACCACAAAGATGGTAGTTTCAAGAGAATTGCACCTATTTGAAGTGCATTAGAAATTTTCACTTCAACATTGCTTAATTTCAAATCATCCATGCAGTCAGTCAAAGTGTTAAGAATATTACCTCGACAAAGAAATTCATCTTCATCATGTTTTTTCTTCTTTACTTTGATATCATCAGTATCATTCGACATAGATTCTTGTAGTATAGACAAGAGTGCATAAAAAACACAAAATATTTTCAAAATAATGAGCAAGAAAAATCATCCTTCTATTCCGGCGAGTGAGGTTCGATCAATCAAAACGATCTAGTTTGGCATTTGTTTCAAATTCTCAACAACAGGCAATAATTTCTCCATAATAAAAATAACTTTTGAAAATTGTCAGAAAAATGAAGAAGAATAACAAAGAAAATAAGATTTTGAGGTGTGAAAGATCACAATCTAGTTATTGTCTATATATACTTTAGGTATTACAAGCAATTCTCTATCATGATACAACAAACTTAAAATCATATATACTTTTGAGATTACAAGCAATTCTCTATTATGATAGAACAAACCTAAAATCATATATAATACGACAAGGCTTGCTCCTTTTTCAATAGAGGCAACTTTTCCGTTTCATTAAAATTTAAAGGGAAAAGGCATAGATTCCCCCCTAAACTTATCCCGAAAATCCAGTTACACACTTAAACTATTATGACGATCTATTACACACCTTCACTATTTCAAAGTGAATTTATTTACCCTTGAGACGTGTAACATCACTCTCACAATATGTGGTGTATTACACTTGCTTCCACATCAGTGCCATGTTAGCGCCATGTCAGAAATTAAATAATTTATATTCTTTTTTATTTCTAATTAACTTTTCTTTTGTTAACTATATTTTACACTAATTAATCTCCAATTAATTATTAAAATTCTCTAACAATTATATTTTCTTCATAGAAAAATTACAATAAGATAAAAATTTTAACAATGGCCGCCAAGAACACTAATCGAAACATGGAGCTGATTTATGGAGCAGAAAATTCTTCCGTTTCTCTCCAAAAAGCCCGCATAGCTGCAGCAGCTAAGAAACCCCCAAAATTTTATCCAGCCGATGAAATTAAGAAATTTTTTGTTGACAAACACAAATCAATACCCACAAAACTTAGATTGATGATAAGTAATTTGCTAAGCAAGCTGAGAAGAAGTCGAAAATCGAAGAAAGAGAGATTTTTGCTTAAAAGAAAGAAGAGAAAAATGTGATTCATCAAGAGGGTGGGGTTGAAGAAGAAGAAGAGATGTGAAGAGTGGGGTTGGGTCTAATTGAATTTTGATTTTTTTTTCTACTTTAATAAATCTGACGCGCCTATTTTTATTTATTTTTAAATTATTTTGCCACATCACTTTTAGGGGGTAAATAAAATCACTTTTAAGTAGTAAATGTGTGTAATAGGTTGTCATCATAGTTTAAATGTGTAACTAACTTTTCGGAATAAGTTTAAAGGGGATCTATGTCTTTTCCCAAATTTAAATATTAAAGTCAGATTTAATGAAAAAGGAACTTGACCTTATATGATCCTAAGGGTGGCATCTAACCACCGATTTGGGACAACCCACATATTAAAACTACTTAAAAAAAAAACTAAAAACGAAATTACTCATTTAATACAATTGTGAATATGTCTATTGTCTTGTCTATCGTTTATATTTTCGTACATATGACCTTCTTCTTATATAATAAAAACGAAATGTTTGATGATAACTCTTATGGAATGGTGTCTGCATTAGTGCATTGTACTCAAAACATTAGCAATGCACATACACAAAGGTATAACATAATAGAGCACTGTACTCAAGACATTAGCAATGCACATATACAAAGTTATAACATAATAGAGTACAACTAAATGTGAAGAAGTTTGAATTAATATTTTTTCCAGATCATTTTCCTCATAATTATGATTTTGTCAAACAAAAACAATGCAATAAGAGACCCATGATAGTTGAGTGATTTAATATTTTCCTAGTTGCCAAGCCATTAAATAAGGGTTTATTATTTTAAGATCAAAGCAAATGGGAATTGAGGTGCTGGGCATGATCATGGGATTTCTAAAGTCAAATTCTCCAATTTTCAATCAAAAGTCCAATTAAAGCATGTCACCTAGCATACACATGGTGGCTACTTCTTACCAAAAAAAACGTGCCCCCACACACCTCAATACCTAAGTCCCTACTTGACATGACACAATAACTTTCTTGAAATTTCATCTTATTTGTTCAATTAAGCAAATTAAGAAAATTATAATAATTTTTGTTATATTATCTTAAGTATTAAATAACTATATAAAGAGAGAGTAATCAAATTAAAAATTCCAAAATATCAATATAAGATTAATTTAATAAAATATATATTTAATTAATACTTTTTTTTTAAAAGTGTATTAAATAAGAAGAAGTCAAGTAATATGAAATAAAGTGAGTACGTAAAAAAGGTTGTTTTTGTAGATTTCCTTGGTGGAGTTGATTTTGTTTTTTTTAATAATTGTCTAACATATGCTTTTCATTCACAACCTCGACGATGATGACAACTGTATTATATACCTAAAATATAATTAGTAGAGTACTATTGTTATTTACGTTCATCTAAGGACATGAATTTGTCAATAATTAGCATTGGAATTATATATACACATTATAAATTAATTAGCTCTTCTTTGTTGGAAATTCCGTCTCTCCTTAAACTTTCTTAAACAGAAATTTAAAATATACATTGGAATTATATATATATATATATATATATATATATATATAATAGGTGTTGAAAAATAATTTGGATAATAAATAATTAATGACATGTTAAGGATATAATATAGAAAAAAAATATTTTTCTTGAAATGTTAAAAGTTACAATTAAAAGTAAAAATCTATTTTTGAAATAGTAGACAAATAAAAATGAGCAGATGAAATAGTATTAGTTTAAAGATGAATATTGTGCAAAATTGTCCAAACAAATCATGCAAAAAAAAAGTTTGACCTACATATATAGGTTGAGTCTCAACTCAAAAGATATTTAATGATTTTATCTAATTATATGTATTACGTAAGAAATGAAAACAGAAGAAACTGTGCCAAAGAAAGTAATTGTGGATAAGTCTTTGAAATGAAATTATTAAATCCACCATGATTCCAAGACTTACCTTAATCAACGGCTGCACTTCCTCTTGACTTAAACAAAGTCTATATTTATGGGGTCTTCCTTATTTATTTATTTTTTAATTTTTCATTAATCCAGGACCACATTATTTTGGACATTTTTTCCACAGTGACAATGAAATAGAAGTTGTAGTGGCGGAGTCAGAAATTTTACAAAGGGTGTCCAATAAAAGGGGGAATAATTGTTGCTAATGAGATTTGAACACATAAACACTTGGGGCTCTTCCAAGACATCTAGAATCACCGGGATACAACACCTTGTTCTGTCAATAGTGTCTAAAATATATTAATTAATCACTTTGTGTATCATTTTACTTATATATATGATATTATTTTCCGACGAAGGGATGTCTGAAGGTCATTGAAGTTCAAATTTGTAGGGCCAAAATTGTGTCTTAAAGTCTTAAATACTGATTATAGGATAACTATATTCATCGTGTGATTTTGATTTTAAAAATTTACAACATAAGTCAACTGGATTATCATATTTGATTTTATAAAAAGAAAATGATCAAAATTGCTCTCAACTATTGAAATAGGACAATTATAACCTATGTTTGATTTTGGTTTAAAGCAATTCCTCACCGTTAGCCAACATGCAAATAGTTCTTGCAAGATTACTTAATTACTAGGGATTACTTCGTTGTAACAATTACAACATCAATACTAATTGTTCTACATTACAACTAAAATGATACAATAGCAAACCTTGGGGGTAAATTTAAATTAGGTTTTCAGCATTGAACAAGACGTCTCAATAAAATTAGTGGTCTAAAGTGAAACTATAATAAGAAGTCTTAAATATATAAATAGATGTACAAAAATATTATTCATTTTGGATTATTTTTTTTTTTGTCCTTGCATACTACTTGTTTTTAGTGTATATTCTTAAAAGACATTAAGCTATACCACATCCTATGTTAGGCATACGCCGAAGAGTTCTATTTATCTCTGGATTAAATGGGGTCAGGGAAATGACTTGACTCTTTGTACTTGGCATACACTTAGAACTCAACTTATAAGAAACAAAAATAAAAATAAAATGTAAATTGGGAAATAATGACTTTCAGTTCAATAACAAAATTAGTCTAATCTATAAGCCTTATTCCCTAGTATTGGCCCCAAAATTTGATACACCTAAATTATACCTCCCCAAAAAAGTATAAGTGGTTGTGTTCCATATAAAGAACCTAACATAGATTATGGTTGATCCCATGAGGAATGAGGTCTAAACTTAGCTTAATTGTTTGATAGTTGTACTTTTAGTCGAGTTATTTCCGTAAAGGGGGGGAGGGGGGAAGGGGTTTTGAAAAAATAGTGTAATTGACTTATTATAGTAACACGTAACACATAGAGCCTGATTGAATGTTTGTAAAATCAATAGAAGATAAAAATAGGGTATTTGTGTTCTCCACAAGTCCTCAACGCAGTAAACCCTATAATAGTAACCTTATCTAGTGTCTAGCATGCAAAGTCGGTAAGTTAGGTATCACCTAAGTGGATGGTCACCTAACTAAGTGAATTTCACCATGCAACTTGGTCCATCTACGAGTGTATGCTTTATTAACCCTTACCCTTGACCGCAGATTAGCTATCCATTGGTATGTTCAAGCTATTAGATGAGAGTTGGTAGCCTCAAATGACCGTTGTCTAATCTCTTTTATCATTTGTTACCCCATTGGTCTGGCGAGAAGGAATAAGGCAAGTTCTAATGCGGGCCCTTGTTAAAAACCAATCAAAGCAAAGACAAAAATAATACATGCATAAATACTATTCAAGAATTACTAATTATTTGATCTACTTTGTTAATTTCTCATAGTTCCCACAACCCTAGTTGTGTAATTAGCTACTTATGTTTAGGTGATCACAATTCATATTACTTTGGTTAAGATAAATCATAAAATTATAATTAAAGTAGTTGAGTTCCGGAATCTTCAGTTGAAATTGCAAAGTAGCAATGGATGAACAAAGCTATAATATATACCAACGATTCAAGAATTAAAATTGAAAAGTTTTTCACAAATTAATTTTCAAAAACTAAACTCCAAATTGTACAAACTTTTTAAAAAGACGACTATTTATTGACAACTGATCCTAAATAAAACAAACTAAGAAAACATAGAAAAATAGGATTCGAAAATCGGCACTACGACTCACTTTCTACGGCTCGTAGATTCTTCTACGGATCGTTGACACCTCTCGTGGAAATAAATTTTTCAATATACTTCAGGACTCTTTTTATGAAAAGGTCCTACGACTTGTAGAACTTTGCACAGTTCATCGTGGTTGATCGTAATTTGAGTACATGAATCCAACGTCTCTCTGATGTTTTCTACGACTTAGACCTACGACTCATAGGAGTTCCTACGGCTCATACTCCTCTCTCGTGGCTCCACACTTAGTTTCAAAAACTTTAGTCTTCATCTATAAATAATATCTACGGCTGGTAGAAAAGTTTATGACTCGTAGGTTGACTCATAGTTATCCAAAACTCAGGGGGACAAACTGACACCTACTGCCAAAACATAGGCCTAAGCCAATTCTGTTGAGCTATTTGCTAATAGTGCATTGTAGTTACACATATTTAAGACAGCAAACAAGTATATGTCAGCTTAAAAATAAGCCATTTGCCGGAAAGACCCCTGTCAACAATTCTATAAAGGAAACGACTACTCCCAACATTTCATATAAAGAAATGGCCAGGTAGCACACAAGTCCTAGTTGGGCAATCAAGGCCACTATGGTATCTAGAAAACACAAACTAGATATCAGTTGTCAAGGCTATCATGATCTCTATATAGAAGTTAAAAATAAGTATATATCAAAAGAAAACATCCAACAGTTATCAAACTTCAGCCAACAAATAAACAAGGTCAACATGGCCAATAATGTGACTACACAACCCAACACATAAGTCTACAAGCCTCTAAGAGTAGAAAAGCTTTGTCGAGACAAGGCTCTGGCCTACCTAAAATATGTATACAACAAAAGCCAACAAACCTCAAAACTGTGACAACTTTGTAAGAAAGGGTCTAGCCAACCTAATAGAAGTCAACCATGTTGCTAAGAAGGTCTATCGAATTGTCTTTTGAGACCTGTAAGCATAAATGCAGCGCCCCCAAGAAATGGGGTGCTAGTATGAAACAAACCGAGTATCAAATTCAATGGACTAACTGAGTAGATATCATAACACTGAAAGTAATTAGGTAAGGAAGTCAGGAATAAGATAAGTGTATTGACCTGCTCCTGAGCATACCAAAATTAATCAAACAACAACCTAACCAAGCCCCCATAAGCTCGGTGTAACACCTTAGAGGTGCCTAACTCAGTTAAACCAGGGAAAATGCAGAAAAAGATTATTGAAGCCTCTAGAAATGGACTTTACGGGAGGAATTTTCAGCCCATACAAGGTTTCACAGACCGTAGATGCCAACTGTGGATTGGACATCAAAAGTTGAAATTTTAGCATCCAAGTTTACATGAGGTTTTATAGTCCATGTAAGGTTTCACGGATCGTAGACCTGGTTTTAGACCATCTTCAACAACTTAGAAAAAATTGGTTGATCATGAAGGATGGGCTTGTATGACTCGTGCAAATGTTTACGGACTGTGGAATGGTCTATAGACTAAAGTTTTGTAGACTAAAGTACTAAAAAATAAGAAACTCTAAGAAAAATCCTACTTCTACGGATGACCATGATGGGTTGTGGAATGATTTATGGACCGTGGAACTGTCCATGCAAAGGGACTTCAAAACTCAAGCCATTTAGCTTTCATGGGCACATGTACAAAAAATTTTATGTTTTACGGACCGTATACTGATCCGTAGTTTGGAACTTCTAAAACTCAAAATTTTTCCCCTGACTCTCACGGACCATGGATGGTTTTACAATCCATTGATGACACTTGTAAATGTTCCCCGAAAATTTTTAATTAGGACTTTTTAGTCTTTTCTCACTCTTTTAATATCTAAATTACGTTGTTTTGTCCTATTCTAAGAGGGAATAACTGATTCCTAAATATCCTTACCTCCCCATTCACTCTTATTCTCCCAAATCCAATTTATTCTCTTCCAAGTTTGTTTCCCAAGGCAAGAACAAGGATCCAAGCTCCAAGTCCTTTCTGCAAGATGCAAGCTACAGTTTTGATCAAGGTATGTGAAAACTTATCAATGTGTTCTTCACCCATTGAGTCACAAAGAAACCTCAATTTCTCAATTCATGAATTCCTCAAAACTAGAGTCACAATCGTGTCTTAGAACCTATGCAAGTAAGCATGCTCACACAAATAATGAAGAGATGACAATTTAATGCACAATTTACAACAATACAATGTGATACAACATCAATAATGAATCAATTAACCATTGAAATCAATATCCACATATCACACATCTATAAATAATAAAGTTTCCTTTTATTACCCTTTTTTCATTATTAGGATTACTCAATATGAACACGTCAACCCATCACCAAGTTTCATTACTCTCTAACATATACAATAAGGAAATACAAGATTCTATATACTTAACAAGGGTCGAAAAATTGGCTTGCCTCGAATAATCGAACAATCACTTTGCGACTTGAGTCTTCCCCTTTTGTAAAGCTTCAGAACATTTCCAATCTATCAATATACAATATTCATAAGTAAACAAGTTCATAGATATCCATATTGCTATATGTATATACTAGACCCAAAACTCACCCAAATATATAATCAAGTTCTTAAAGATGTCAAGTCTCATATTCCTAAATTTTAAGCCTAGAGTTAAGTTTCAATTTCTCTAATATCATAAATCTAATGATTTTCATAGAATACAATACACCTAATATTATTACATATATCAACATGTTAACACTCGAATCATAATTTGATAACTGTAAGAAAAATTCCCAACTTCATAAGGCCTTGGTACCTGTGATTGTGAGAGTGAGCAAGTGTGAGGGGATGGTAGAGAGCCATACTTTGAGGCTTGATAATTTGACTGTGAGGGTTGAGGCTCAGGAGAAGGCTAGGGGTAGTTCTAGTGTTATTGATACCCATAAGGAGGACATGGCTACTTTAAGGGCAGAGGTGGTCTAGATACACCTTATGGACATCTCCACACTTTGGGCGAGGTTCCCCTTCCAAAGGTGCCCAAGATGCCTAGTGTTGTGCCTCCAACCACTATTCTTAAAGTTGTTGTAAATGTTGATGTTGAGGATGAGGTTGATAGGCTCGACGAGGAGCTGGCTGAGCAAATTGATGAGGAGGAGCTGAGAGATGAGGAGCACAGGATTGCTGAGACACTGGCCGAGCTGCGTGAGACCGATGAGGTAATTCTTCAGGCTGAGCTGGAGAGGTCTCTTTGAAAGACTTCAGAGGTCGGGTCTAGTGGAGTCACTCCAGACTCTACCACACAACCGGCTACTGAGATGGGCACTAATGCCCAAGTTGTACCTCCCATGCTACCTCATATTATTCTATTGTCGGGCATCGATGCCCCTTTAGAGGCTTCTCCACCCGAGATTCAAGATGAGAGTGCTCCATAGGCTATGCCTGTCAGGGGACCCTTTCTCTCATCCTCTCAGTACTTTTACTTATTTTGCATTGAGGAAACTGCATTATTATTTTTTGGTAGGGTGAAGGCCTTCGTGCCAATATTCCCCTTTTGCTTGTATTTTGTTAGTTCATATTTTGAACAATTGTAATTTATTGATTATTTATATTTGAGTGCTCTTTTGGGTAATGATGTGTCTCTTTACTTTTATTTCGTTCTCATTTGATGTTACAACCCCCCTTGAGTTTAAATCATGAAATGCTTGAAGTTTTCATTGATAACTATTTGAGAATCAATTTTGCTCAATATCGATGTATTGAATAGTACTCATGATGAGCATGATGTGTAGTGTTGGTGTTGCAAGAACGAAATCGATGTGCTTACACCTTTGAGTGATCTCTTTGAATCTTTTGTTGACTAGCTACGTTTTGATGTGAGTCTTGCAATGAACATCGCACACATGCTTTTGATCTTTCCGAGATGTGTTGAATGAGTGTACTTCAAAGTGCCATGTATGGTAAGGTTTTACTTGAAATCACGTATGTGGAGTCCTAGATTTTTCCTAGTTAGTCCAATTGTGTGAATCTTGGTGAATGTGGGACATGATCTTCAGCGAAAATTCAATAAAGGAACCAAATTGTCCATAAAGCTTTTTGTGACTACCTTGTGAGGGTGTGAATCCATGTTTGCACCAATTGAGCATAACTTATTTGTTGAGGATCTAGGGAGTGTTTGGTATGAATGAAAATATTCTCCATGGAAAATGTTTTCCTAGAAAATGTTTTCATGGAAAACAAGTTGATTTTTGACATATTTTCTCATGTTTGGTTGGTTAGTAGAAAATATTTTTCGGAAAAGATTTCTTAATGTTTGATTTATGAATGAAAATTATTTTTGAGAAAATATCTCTTTTTTTACTAGAGACTAGAAAATAATTTTTGAATTGAAATTGAAAATACTTTTTAAACATAAACTTAAATATTTTTTTTGGGGAGTGGGGAGCTGGCTGGGGGTTAGGGGTGAGATGGGGTAAATAAATAAATATTTGAAATTAAAAATATTTTTTTGAAAAACAAACTTAATATTTTTTTGGGGGGGTGAGGGTGGGGGGAAGATGGGGGGGGG